>NW_024704758.1:15158186-15338186 GCF_018977255.1 Callorhinchus milii
CGCCCCATCGTATAAATCGTTAACCCCGTATCTCTGCCTCCTCCCGCCGCTCTCCCCCCGCTCTCTCGCCCCCTTTGAGACGTCTCAAAGCGCTTCACAGCATATACTGTAAAGTGTAGCGACTGTGTGTTTTTTGGGCAAAATATTTTCATAAAAATTAAACATCTACATTTTTATAAAACCTTTTCAAGACCTGCTGTAACAGGCTAAAACATGTTTGTGACACTATAACGGTTTGTTTCCACAGAATTCAGAGGCACGCCAAGATCTTTCAACAACTGCTCAAGCATCGTATGCCTAAACTCTGGCAGCACATGGTAACATTTTAAGAGTAAAACTAGTCTTTTTGATCCTTTCTCTAAAGAACTTTTTTGAAGTACAGTAAAGAGCCGAGTACCTGCACTAATTGGGATTGGCCCTTTGTGGATAAACCGGGGGGATATTTTGATAAGCTGCAAAATGCAAGTTGGTTGCAGCCAATTGTTCTGTCAGTAGTTATATTGTCACACCAGGGGGGTAATTGATAAAGAAAAACCGTGATCAATTCTAGTACAGTAGTTCAGAAATGCTATATTTTGTGCAGGGCTCTGTATAAATGTGAGTTGTTTTTGCTGTAGCAGTTTGTCTGGGCTCTGACTGAGAATTATTTGGTACTTGGTCTTTCAGAAAAATTGGGTAGATTTGTAGTTCTCTGCATAGAAGCTTTGTGAGGATCCTGATATTCACTTATCCAAAAAAAATCCCTCAAAACATCAGCGTGGGAAGCCAAAACGGCTGACTTCTAGGTCATTTAGGTTGCCACTGACTCCACTCCCCACGCACTGTTTTGAAATATCCAACTACAAGTTGGAACAGTATGATCGGGGAAGAAAAGTACTTAATATTTGAATCATGCCTTATGGTGTTGCACAATTGTTTTAATTCCGTGCTTTGGTTTTAATCCCGGCAGGAACATTTGGAGGTGGCACCATTGCTGTTTATAACCACTTGGTTTCTGACACTCTTTACATCCTTGCCTTGCTGGGATTCAGTCCTGGCTGTGTGGGACTTCATCATTCTCGATGGTAAGATAAACAAACCCAATGCTGAAAGGAATTGACGGGATCTCTTGGAAACCATATTATTTACACTGATAAAAAAAAACTGAGCAAGATGGGTAAACATGAAGTAATATAAATAAGTAATAATAATCCTTGCATTTGATATAGCGCCCGTCTTATCACGTCATTGCGACGTCTCAAAAGTGCTTCACAGAATATATTGTAAAGTGGATGAACTGTGTATTTTGTGGGTGAAATGCAGCAGCCATTTAATTTAAATAATCCAACTTAGATGAAATAAACCATAATATACCTTTTGTCTCGTGGCGTTTCCACCTTAGCCACCAGATCTATTATTTTCTCACTGGTCCACTGAAGGAAACTTTTGGTACCAGTTAGAACTTAGGTTCTGTCCTAAGTTCCGAGAATTAAACGATGGAGGTCATTCTCTGAACTGTCACCAAAGTGTAACTTTTTTGATGTTTGTGTTACCTTTGTCACGACTTTAAAACATGTATTTAAATTTATGTGAAGTTTCTAAAGTCTCCGTATTTAGCACTCACTGGGCCCCAACATTAAGGAATTGTTTCGCAGGGCAGATTAATCGGTTCTAGAAATAACACTAGTTTGGGGTGAACAGTTGAAATTTTAAACATGGAAGATAATGAGTGCTAAACGTTATTCCTATAGCTGTACCATCCATTGCTGTTTCGTCTCATAATTTGTGTTAGCCTCGGCTACGAGCTCAAAGCCCTGACTCTCTGATGCAATGCTAGGGAAGTGTTACATTGCCAGATGTGCCGTCCTTTAGATGAGATGTTAAACCGTCTGCTCCCTCCCTCCCTGCCATCCAAACGAGGAATTTCAGGCAGTTGTTTTTTGGTTTGCAATATAAGAGGCTACTGCAGCTGGAACAAACATTTCAGTTTTTTTTTCATAAGGTTTTTCTTTTAGGACGTTATTGTTATTGTTATTACACCAAAATTGCACTATAAGGGAAGTGAACTGATGCCAGACACATTTTCCCTCTAAATCAAGGTGCCCAGGTACTGATGTACACAGCAAATGTGTTTGAAGCTTCCACTAAATTTCAAGCCATGACTCGCAATGTTTTCCTTCACATCAGGCCACTAACTTGGCTCTGTACCTGTATAATTCATCTGCTCGGAGCAGGTGGTGGCTTTCATGCAGATGGTGTCGAGGTTTAATAGCACATGGTTGAATGAGGGAGAATATTTCTACGCTCAGTGAATTCAGGACATTGAGGCTTTCTCTACGAGAAATGTGAACCTTGGTCAACCAATGATGTCACCTCATAATGGAGGAGTGACAATAAACAAGAGGGACTTCAACAGCATTCACTGTGTCCACATTTCGTATTTCTCTGGTGACAGATGGATAATCATTAGAAGGACAAATTATTTGTTTTAGCAAGTTAGTGAGCCAGCTATCATCTGAGCGAGTCGCACCAGCCACTAAGAGGCGTAAGAGAACAATCGAGTGAATTTAGAGCAGCTCGGGTTTTTGCAGCTACCGTGGAGAAGATTGTTAGGTATTGTATAATGCTGTAATTGACCTGGTTCTCATCTATTTATCAGGGCCCCAGATGTCTTGTACACTGTAGCATGCACTGACTATACTATGACGTCTGATTTAACCTGCATTATTCATAGCCCATAACTAATGATGAAACAATAAAACGAGCCCTGGTGGCCCTTTGTAACCTTTTCTACAGCAATTTACGACGAGTCCCAAAGATCCACTTCATTACCGATTGCAAAAAGATTTTTTTTTAATCTGGCAGACTGCTGCTATTTTCTTTAACACCCCGATACTCTCCTCCTCCTAGACAGTGACGTATGACTTTTACGCAACATGATTTCAAAGGAACTTAATTAAAGTCCTCTAGAACTACAGCTAATATGATAATTATGCAGTAGGTCTAATATAATAGTAATAATCCTTTCAATTGATGTAGCACCTTATCATGTCTTCGAGACGTCTCAAAGCGCTTCACAGAATATACTGTAAAGTGAATGGACTGTATATTTTGTGGGCGAAATCTGATATTAAACCGAAGCTACACGCTATTCAACTGAAAATCTAATTTACAGTTCACTTACCAATCTATCACAATTGAGGCACCAAATATTCACATCACGGGGCGGGGGATGGGGGGCAGAGGAGAGTTAAAAAAACAAATAGGTGTTTCCCAAGTTCTTTGCAAAATACTACAGTGATGTGTCACGAGGGAGGAGGGAAGCTCCAGAGCTACTTTGAGAGGATATCCACTTAGTTTTTTATTTTACTGACAAACTACATTGCCAGTGCAATGACTAACATTTGGTTTTGAGTGCGCCTTTAACCCTACAGCTGTGTGAAGTTGGCTTCTTGACCTGTGAACATGTTTGTAGTATTTAGCGGTCCAGAGCTTAGTACGGTCACATTTCTGAAATATCTCAAAGCTCTTTGGGTCAGTTGGTCAATCAAATTAGTCAAACCTCTTTTGGCAGCTTGGTGTCCATGTGCTGTACATGATATATAATATATTTTATATTATATGTTATATATTATATTATATAGTATTTTTTATATATATTATATATATCATATATTATTTTATATCTACATTATATATTCTATTCTATATTCTATTCTATATTTGTGTATACACAGCTTTGCAGCTGTGCTGATAAGACATGTGACCAACATGTACCATGTCTGACATTGTGAAGTATTTTGCACTTTAATTTATTGAAATGTTAATCAAAGCCACTTTAAATCACTATTATATATTTTTCAAAAATTACTTGACCAGCAAGGGAACCTTTGCAAAGTTTTCAAATATTGAAAAACATTCCAACACTTTTCTGCATTTTAAATTGTTTTTATTAAAACCGCTGCGTTTGAGTTGCTGATTTCTGATTCTATCAGTGTGGGTGCCTTCATTGACACGGCTGAAAGGGATGTTGTGCGGAGAATCCGTTGCTGTAGAAACATTTGTTGACACTCGGTGGTTGAGGCACAACAGTTAACTCCGGCAGCGTCAAACACTCTAGGCCAGGCTGCCAGCTCAGACAGATTCTAATTGATTTTATTTTTCCTTTGAGTTATAATCCCCGGCGGTTCCTTCCTCTCATTTTGGAAGCCAGCGGAAGAGGGGGACAGTTTCAACTAAGTCTTAAGAAATGGAGTGGCCAGGACAACTTCCGAGATCTTTAATTGCTATATTGCAAACCTCCATAGGTTCTTTTGAAATTATACACCACTTAGGAACCTCCTCCTTGTGATATCATAGAATCATAGAATTAATGCAGCACAAGAGGAGGCCATTCGGCCCATCGTGTCTGTACCGGCTCTGAAAAGACCTTCCAAATCAACCCCACTCCCCCTGCTCTCCCCATAGCCCTGATCAACCCCACTCCCCCACTCTCTCCCCACAGCCCTGCAAACTTGTCCTCCGCATATGCTGACTCCTACCTGATCTGTCCCCAGACATTTTGAGGGATAATCCAAGATTGTCTTTATAGTTCTTACAAGCTGAAGAAAGAAATAAGTGAAAGTTCCTGTTGATGAGGATAGGAATAGCTCAGATTTTGTTTCTAAACCAGAGGCTTTTGTTTTTAGCTAACAAAAGAAGACTGTGCTGTGACTTGCCTCACATGAGTCACTGAATCAATCTGCAAGACCACTTTTTTCATTTTCTATCAATCATTTGTCTCTTATTGATGGAAGTATTTTGGTATTGGCCAGGTTCCTTTGTATTGCCTGCTATTGCAACTCACAGCAACCCAAGGGAAAGTGAATAGATTTTGAAGAATGGACATAGAGCCACTTGGTTTATGTGTCTGCTCTTTGTAGGAACTGTGGGACATTTGCTCCCTGTTCACTCTTTTCTGCTGCAATTTATTAGGTTTTAGTTGACACGACAGAACTGTTTCACCTTGTGAATCCAGCACTGTGTTATCAGTAGAAAGTTTAATTGAATAAATCAGCTCCAAAGGCTGTTTTTACTAATCTTTGCCCTTCCCTCTCGAAAGGACTAACTTTTCATTTAAACTTTCCAGTTGATCAAATTCAGCCTGATGGCTTTTAGATGCCACAAACTTGCATTTTACAACTAAATCGTTCAGATTACTGTAAACCCAACAGTACCTCACAGTATGTTCAATGTGTTTGTGATTTCAAGAAATTGGATAATTTGCATGTTTTGTGGTTTTCAAATGTTTTGAGTCTCTTCAAGACATTTTGGTGTCTTCAAAATGAACAAAAAAAAGTGCTGCTGTAAACTAAAACCATGTCCTGCTGAATGAAATTGGTCAGGAAAAATTAAACGGCAGAATTGTGGTTCAGTTTCTATTCGCTTTCCCAACTCTTATCTTTTTTTAAAAAAAACAATGTTTTTCAAAGTACTGTTTCACCCACAAAACATAAAGTCAATTCACCTTACAGTATATTCTGTGAAGCACTTTGAGACGTGTCAGCGACGTGATAAGGCGCTATATCAAATGCAAGGAATATTTCTATTATTACTATTATTAATACAAATGTTAGAAATGTGCAGCTTTTGTACTGAAATTCACAACAGCAAGGTTTTGGGATTAATTAAGAGTAACTAATGAACTCTTACAGCATTGGCCTATATTTGTATCTCTTTAAGATGACCTTTTGCTTAACAAACACATAATTCTCCAATGACCCACAAGATTCAGTCTATGATTGAGTATTTTATGCTACGAGATGGTTTGTGTTGTTGCTGTAATACTAAATTATGATAGTTACTGGCTGTAAAAACCTCTGATGTATATTTTGCAGAAAATGCCTGGAAATCCGCACTGTATACTTGAACATTTCAAAATCAGCATTCTGGTGTAGAGTGCAAAGATTGCAGATCGGACTGTTATTTATGTCAGGACTGTACCAGTATGTTACTGGTGCTGTTTCCAGAGAAGTGCAGACAGACAGTGCAGAGCTATAGCTGCTATGGCTGGTTGTACTAATTGGGGGTGCGGGTGGGTGGGAGGGGGCATTTTTACATATTCAGAGTTTTTAATGCTGTTGGCAATAGTTCCTTAAAAACCTATTATAAGGTGCAATAAACTGTTAGGAGTCATCCTCTTACTTGTGCTCAGATTCCAGCAATTAACACGGGACGGGGGTGAAGGGGTCACTTGCCAGCTTTGGTTTAGGGAACAATGTGTGGCCAGATTTGGGAACTAAATGGAAAGAACAATTCCTCTGAAATTATTAATGACAATGTTTTGATATCCTTTCCAGGTATTATTGTAATATACAACACTGGGCTGTGTATCCTGAAGTTGTTGGAGCCCAGGCTACTGGTTATGGCAGATGTATCCCCGCTCCTTCCCACATTACTCCGGATCCCTATCGACATGTACGTACACTCGCCTTCAAACCTAACGTTAGACCTTGATATAATCTGTTTACTGTTTAATGCTTTCTTTGCAAAAAACATTGTGTTTGTGGAGTCCTGTAGCTTTGTGGTTACAGAACTCGTCTCGCAAGCGAGAGGACCTACTCCCGGGCTGGGCAAAGCGTCAGGCAACTTTAGGATCGCGGTTGTTAGTCAATTGGCTTTTCTGGGCGTAATAATCCCTTTAAAACAAAAACTAATAATAAAAACAAAATTCAGCCACTCAATCCACAACTGTTTGTGGGACACTGCTGTGCGCAATTGGCTGTCACGTTTCACCCACAAAATATAGTCAATTCACTTTACAGTATATCCTGTGAAGCGTTTTGAAGACGTGATAAGGAGCTATATCAAATGCAAGGATTATTATTATTATAAGAAAATTCCCAAAGGAATATTATTTTTCAAACAGTTCAATTTACACCAGGTGCAATAACCTCAAAGAAAAACTGGGTGGATGTTTGTTTTTAGTCATTGTTAATGCTGAGCTTAATTTCACTTATGCAAACACTTGACATCACATGCTGTATTTAGGTAGCAGGTGAGTGTCGCTGTGCTCACCTGCACACATATTTCTATCAACATTTGGCTTCCCCGTCTGTTTGTTATTAGCTAGGATTTTGATTACGGGTTAAAAATTGTTTTGCTTAAATTTGTCTTGGGTTCCATTAACATTCCCTTTTTCTAGCGGACAGAGAGGTTCTCTTCTGAAAGCTCACCCAGCCCACCATCCAATATTTACCAGTTAGTTTATGCTTGTGATTCGGTGCCAAAGCAAACTAACTGATTTGAGGGAGTTAACGGGACAGCTGTACACGTTGGGAAGCAGAACAGCAACAAATCTTTAAAGCAGTTTGATAGTTTTGGCAAATCCCCAAGTTAGAACCACTTTATAATTGTTGTATCTGATTGAAGGTGAGAGAAGGGGCAATTGCAATGTGGAATCCTAAAATAAAATCAGAAAAGCTTTATTACCTCCTCTCTTTGTACCTGCCCGTTGCTTGCTTGTGTGAGTCTGGGCTGAATCGTACAAACAAGGCTGATACATTTGCAACACGGTGGGGGGAAAAAAAAACATTACTTCTTCCTATTTTTCAAGTCATTTTTTCGTCACATTGCATTTTGTTTTCTTGACGTAAGACAAAAGATTGTTAGGATTATAACGGTTGAAGAGAAGGACAGGTTATAGCGGTTTAACACCTCTTAACCAACATAATGTCAGAAATTTGCCAGCAAAAAAAAATAGCACTTTCGGTTTAAGAAAAATATAAACTGTTGCACATGTAAGAAAGAGCACAAAGTCTTTTGAGCGCATTTCAAATCCCTTTTCATGTTTAACCAACAAATCACTTGAATAGTGAGGTGACCTCCCCAAATTGAGCTGCTCTGTTTAAGCAAGGCTCAGAGGTCTTCAGATCAGCCATCATTCTTCTCATCTGCAGCCACAGGACCTTCTGCTATAAATCTCATGCTCTGAGCTTTTGAAAGATTAAACTGAACAGGAGAGATGTTTGCAGTTACCTGTCAGAGAGTTTACAGCTATTTGCATTAGTGAAGCTTTGTAAAACTTTTGGTTTCACTTAACGTGGGAGCGATGTTGCTATGGAAACGGTGCCACGCTCTCCGTATTTTGGACCTGCCTCGAGGGATCTTATAAAGTAATACTGGAGCAGACCGTCCTGCTTTCATTGATTAGGCTTTCTTTCACCTTTCTGCCCTGGTGAGCAGAACTTCATGGCTTCACTGCCCAAGAATTAAGGGCTTTGGACAAAGCAACTTCACCCGCGATTGTCTAAAGATGAAATTAAATGACTATTCTTGTAGAATGACTCCTGGTTTGTATTGTGACGCACTTCACCATCTCTCCAGCCTTTGTCTTGTTATAAGGCAACTCTGGCATCCCTCGGGGCCAGTGTTTGGACACGGCTCTTGGGGAATTTGATTGGTTGAAATGTTTGCTTCAAGCTCAGCAAGTTTTACAGCGTTTTCAATCGCTTGTGACAGCCCGAAAAAGTAAAGCATGTTTTACCATTGTTAATATTGAAGTGTCGAAGCTCTAACATCTCTGTAATAAAAGCTATTACCATCTGGACTTTTCAGTGAATTAGGGCTTTAAGTAGATTGTAATTGTAATTATTAAGAAAGCCCACAGGGTGTTCGTAAAGAACCGCCTTAGGTACAAGCTAAAGAGGGCTTCACCTTGTTTTATCCTAAAAACCATGCAGGTGTTTCAAATAGACCCCCCCACCCACTTGCCCTACACACTGAGCTTCTGTGCTGTGTATAGTATTATCTCCTTTTGTTTTGCGATCTGAATGGGGAGTGGCAAGGGGAGCACTGGGGGAGGGGAGGTGAACTGGAGCTCCAACATACACACACATACGCTTGCACCCGCATGAACTGTGCTTTAAGCTGCTTCCTGTACTCCGCTCTTGTTTGTCTGCTTGTTTGTTGAAAAGAGCTGACGGGACATTCCATCTCTGAGCTGACAGGACGTTCAAATCTCCGAAGGAAATAGGAGAGCAGTGCAGGAGAGGATTTTAACGTTTAAAAAAATCTATATCTGATTGAGGTGTTTAAAATGATAAAGAGATTTGGCAAGGTAGCTGGAGAGAAACCTTGCCCTCTGGGAGGGGAATCCAAGATAAGAGGATAGCATCTTAAAATTAAAATTCAAGCTAAACTAATTAGGAGTGAAATGAGAAAGCACTTTGTCACACAGAGGGTTGTGGACACGTGGAATTCACTACCCCCCAAAAGGTTACAGATGTGGGTCAATTGAAATATTTAAGAGGGAGTTAGATAAATATTTTGTTGGCAAAGGGAAATTGTGAAATGGTATTAAGTTGCAGTTCAACCATGAGCTGATAACACGTCAGACTGAATGTTCAGTCTGTTTTATGTTTTTATAATCTTGCTTGAATTTTTGATACCCATTGATTAAGAGCACATTTCAGCAGTTTTGTTTTTTAAAAAACATTTTAGGATTGCGATGAGGGGATTCAGTTCCATTAATGATGCCACGTGCAGGAAATTCATTGATGGTAGGGATAGGGGAGAAGAGGATGGAAACATTATTGGGTTGATGATCAGACTGTTGATCAATAATGTGTGTAAACAACAAACATAAAAAATAAAGAAGCCCCCAAAGTAGAACAAGGACACACAGAGAGTAGATTGACAAGTGATAGTGTCATTGTAGTGAATGATTTGCAGAAGAGGGAAGTAAGGGTAAGATAGTGGGACAGATAATAGTTTGGTACAAATCATTGTGCAACGTTGAAGATTACAAAATGTGTATTCAATGCACAGTCCCAGCTCATGTTTGGCCTTCAAACTCAAAAATTGTGTTCACAATGTTGTCTGTGCCAGTGTTGTTGCTCTGTGCTTTTTCTGGTTTAATAGTTTGTTGGGACAGGGTTTCACAGTTTGAATCTCGAGGCCCCAAACGGTTTGTATATAAATCATCTCTAGAGGTAAGCGCTTCAGGGATCTATATAAATGCAAGTTGGTGTTGTATGAGGTATACATGAGTGCAAATGTGTAGACATGATTATGGTATATACAAAAATGAGGAGACAATCAGAATGTGTCATTTTCAAATGTGTACATATTTTTAGACTACATATTACACTTACACCATCTATGCAGCATTATTACTGTACCATTACATGTTCTCACTCACTGGTGTGTAAGATAAAGCCTTTTGTTCAACAAAAAGGCTGGTTAAGGGAATCCAGATTTCACTGCTGCTGCAAGAAAATTAAGGGTTAAAGGCGGTTAAGTATATTGTAGAACGTTCCTGTATTGTCGGAGTCCTGTAGCTCAGTGGTTAAAGCACTCGCTTTGCAAGCGAGAGACCTGAGTTCATTTCCAGGCAGAGGGCGAAACCTTGGGCAAGTTTCCTTACTCCACACAGAGCCTAATAATAATCCCTCCAAAAACAATAATAAATTGGTTATTTTCAATCCACGACTGTTTGTGGGACATTGCTGTGTGCAATTGGCTGCCGCGTTCGCCCACAAATATACAGTCAATTCACTTTACAGTGTGTTCTGTGAAGCGCTTTGGGACGTCCTCCCGACGTGAAAAGCGCTATATCAAATGCAAGGATTATTATTATTACACTGAAAACCAAACAGTTGCATTTTCCTATGAAATGAGTCTGGAAATATGAATTGACATTTGGAGAAGACAGTTCGAATCTTTTGAGAAAATGAATGAATTGATCTGAATTATATTTTAAGTCATCAGGTTATGATGTTAATTCTCATCCATTTAATGAAATATAACAGCACTGACTGCTTTGTCGTTTTCCCTGTGGCACTATTTTATTTTTTTGCAGATTGATTCTTAGAAGAACATTGAAATCATGTTAAAACCTTTAATCGTTAAATATTTGAAACTTTAAAAATATGCCTCAGTTCTAAATAATGATTCAATTCCATTTATTTGCGTTCTGTGTAAATCGTTCTGCGCACTTTAGAGAGGAAAATGTGTGCTTATTGAGTTACGAGGCCACTTCAGTGCTGTTCAGAGGTTTATTGACTAGGTCAGCAGGCATCCTCCCTTCCCTTCTATCTCTATCCCCAGGGCACAGTGAGAAAGACCAGGAAGGATAAAGTAATTGTGAAAACATGGGAAGCTTTATCATTTGTTTTAAGGCTAATTGCTCTCTTCCTATAAAGCTGGTAATGCCAGTTGTTCAGTTCAAGACAAAACTACTGACATGTCTAGTAAAAGGCACCTGATAAACTTCATTACCAGCCTTGTCTCGATAGAGTGCTTTGAGACGTTACCCTACACTGCAGGAAAGGCTCTATGTAACTGCAAGTTGCTGCTGCACTATCCTTCATGAATTAGCCATTCATTTTAATGATGTATAACTCAATACCTCAATGGAACTGAAAAACCTGGGCCGCTACGTTAAATAAACTACGCTGGAGTTACGTTAAATAAGAATAACAAGTCTATAGCTTCTGCTTCAGGTAACACTGTAGAAGTTCATCTCACTCAGGAAATGCTTTTTCATTCTCCGACCAGCGAAAGTACAAAGCAACTTGCCAGCTTTGCTAGTGACACTGCTTCAGGTTTTCCTTGTTGCTTTCCTGATGCCGTCCATTTTTTGTGGTGTATATTCACTTCCCACCTGTTTAACTTACTCAGCAAGTCATTCGCATTGTTGATTTGTTCCACTTAACGTTTGAAGTCGCAAGGTGTAATCAGCAAAGTGCTACCTTTTGCCACAGCTCTAATATACTGGCTCAAACAGTACTTAGTAAGTTTGCTTGGTGAATATTGAGTCCCAGCTCTTAAACTGTTTACTGTTCTTCTAATGGATGTCCGTATAATTGGCAATGCTCATTAGTAGTTGAGGTCAAGATGGATGGAAATGTAAACCACAAGCCTGATTCAGCAGCAAATGTGTTTTTAAGTGGCTACAACAGATCCCATGGGCAGAGCTAACCTCGGCTGCCAGGTGTTATATTAGATGTTGTCATAGCAGCAAAGTTACTTTAGATTTTCCAGCAGAAAGCATTGTCGTTGAACCACAAAATGTCCGGGTTTGTTTTTCCTGAGGAAAATTACACAAATAGTTGTGCCAACAAACTTGGTAGGACATTTTGATTAGTATGTTATAGCTCTGTGCGTTTTTTTTTGACAGAACGGATCTAATTCCTCTTGGGTGTTTGTAAAACTATCTGCAAGGTGGGTAAAATAGTTGACAAAATGGGGGTAGTTTTGAAAACAATTCCAATGAACCAGGTTTTCTCAGGAAGTACAGAAGACAGAACAAAGATATGAGGGTTGCAGTAAGACATAGCACTGTGTTGCTTCTGATGAGCTGTTTACACATACCACCAATCAATGTAGCAATCAATAAATCCTTTGGAATTCCACATATGAAATAATAAAAGCAGGTGGGGACATCTGTCACAAACTGGAACACACTGGTGGTGTGTGACCTTTAAGTGGTCATTAAAGTAGCTACAGTATTCTCATACCTCAAACCAAGGATAGACATTGTTTTTACTGGTATGTAGACAGGTACTTCAGCCCAATTGTGGGTAACTTTGCCTCAGTCCACAGTCATGTTGCTCATCATCTTTAGTTTTTCAATCCACGACTGTCTGTGGGCGTGAAACTGCCGTGTGAATTGGCTGCCCCATTCCACCCACAAAATACCCAGTCAACCCACTTTGCAGTTTATCCTGTAAAGCACTTTGGAGCGTCTCAATTATGTGATAAGCCGTTATATCAAATTAAAGGATTATTATTGTTATTAGAGTTATTATTATTATGGTTGTCTGGCTCCCAGGTACTTGTTGTTACTGCCCATTAATACCTTCTTACACCAGAATTCGGTGGTGCCTTGCAATTTGTTTTCTGTAATATCATTGGTGACTAGTGGTGATATAACGTGCCTTGGACCTTGAATGATAGGATTGCAACTTGTCCTCAAGGACCAAGAGTAAAAGACAAACCTCCCCAAACCACCTGTGCTCTGGCTGCATTCATCCACATTGAAACTAATCCAATATTTGTTTGACTGGTGCTAAAGTCGGTCTCTATTGTAAAATAAGCTGATTAAATTCTTCACACTACATCCATCTGGTGGATTTTTTAAAAAAAAAATACAAACGTGATCCTGTCAGCGTTGGCAATTGTTCCCATTGACAGCAGCTCGCTTGATAGGCCTGTGCTTGTCACAGAAATTTAACTTTACAGTGATCGAGAGTGACCTGATTTTTGCCTTTTATTTTGTTCGCTCTGTGCTCTTGAAACAAAGCCAAATGCAGAACGTTTGTGCAGATCATGTTGCTTCACGACAAAGCGTAATGGCCAACAGATGCCGGCTCTTTAGACAGTAGTAGAACTGCTATTTCTATGTCCATGGTCTCCATTTCCCTGTGCTCTAACCTTGATTTTTATTTGTTTTAAAGTTAAATAGAGGACAGCTTCCTTGGGATAGAAGCCAACGTCACTTTGAAAGCTATTGTGAAAGGATTCCTTAAAAAGCAACATTTTTAGAAAAATATTTCTTCCAATTTTGATCACTTTTTTTTTCCTTTTCTCCCCTAATGCTGCACGATGCCTTGTCCAGGAGTAATGGGTAGAATATCTATTGCTAGGTCTTTGTTAATGGCGTCGTACTCCACCACTGTCGAGGGTTCTGAGGGCTACCAAACGTGAGGAGCTGTATATAAATGCAAGTTATTGTTGTTGGTGCTCTCTGGTTCTAGCTTTTTGGAAGTTTGCCCAAAAGTATTTTTTCAGCTTTTGTTCATCCTTCCTTCTCCCTGACAACGTGGCTGTGATCAGGAAAACTTGGGCTTTCATTATGGAACCAGAATTGTTTTGCCAGTTAGTTTCTAAACAGTGTCAAAAATAAACTGGTCATGGGATCATCTCCCACAGCATTAAACAAAATAGCCGTTACGAGTTTCAGATTTTAAACTTTCTTTTAGATTAAAACAGAAACCTTGAGAAACTGATATCCTATAAGTGACAAGTCAACACCCACAAACCAGGAGTTCAATGACAAAGCAAACTGCTAACTTTTAGAATTACAAACAAATGGATGACTACATTAGACCCAACATTCAGCCTCTGCTCAACTTGCTTTGAAAGTTCTCCTTCGACAACGAAAATGTTATGTTAGAGCCTAGCTTGGTTCTGAACAGAGCTGCAGATCGAATAGATACCCTGATCTCACAAGCAGTTGATTACACATGGGTTTTTGGGGACAGTTTCTGATAGCAACCGGTGACACAAATCTACCAAAGGGGCAATTTCATTTTGTTTGCATTTTCTGTTCATCTAGGCCAAGAAATATTGAATTTCAGGTGTATTTTAAATGTTTTGAGTTTACAAGCTTTTAATGTTTGTTGAGTTTTTCTGGATTTGCTTTCACACACGTTTCTCGTTTCACTTAAAGCTCCCGGTATAATGTTCTGGTGCCAGCCTTGTGGAAGAGCAAAGTGCACAAATGGGAACTGGATTGCATGCAGAGTGTTGTTCTTGAAGAGGAGGAAGAACGATTCTTTTCAGGTACAAAGTGAAATTTAATCATTTCTGCTCTTTTACCAGCTGGAGTACTCTGCATACAATGCCACCATTATTGGATTGCACTCACCAATTGTTTCTCACAGGTTTAGATCATATCTTGGGCAGATATTTACTTGTTCTGCCCCAGTCTGCATCAATATATATGTAAAGTAATATGTTTAAATGCATGCTCTTCGCTTAAGTAAACACATTTTGTAGTCCATCCTGTATTTGTGTGTGTGTGAATGTGTGTGTGTGAGTATGTGTGTGTAACCACTGCTCCCTAGTCTTGTAAGTAGAAAAAAAATTCCATCCAGGAAATCAAAGAAAGTCAAAATTTTAAAACTTAATGCGAGAACCATAAACTCTTCTCCTAGGAATGAACATTGACTGTTTACTGATTTAAAATGTAATTACCCTTTATTTGAGAAAGATAATAGTGCGTACCTTTTGTACGATATAATTCAGAGATATTCACTTTTCCTTTCTTGTCTCTGTCTATACTGCAGAGTTTTAGCTCGGCTTCAGCAATTGTAATGAGAAAAGGCGCTTGACTGCATTTGAGAGAATTCACCTTGGTCTTTAGAGGGTATTAGAATATCATGTGTATCAAAGCAGAATGGGAACCCTGATCAATAGACACCACAGTATTGTACCCCAAGGCAAAGAGGCTTTACATTCCATGCTGCTTGTCACAGCAGTTAATCGTGTTCCTTTGCATTCCATTTAGATTGAGCTGTGATTATGAGACTTGGAATATAGGTATAAATGACCGTGATTTAATGTGAACTTGTAGATGCCCAACTCCAGCCCCTACGCTGTCTGATGTAAACTTGACTTGCAGTCAAAACTTTCGCTCTCTCTGCTACTCAAGGATATGTTAACGGTAAAACTCCATTGAATTATTTTGTTTTAAAACTCTGAACGAACGGCAGCAGAGTGTTGTGAAGTTTTGCTCCAAAGTGGGGGATATTGCTCAAAGAACCTCTTGCTTGTTGCATATTGAGCAAACCTAACGGTTCACCATGTGCTGCTGAAGTTGTTTTTTATTTCCACAAGTGGCTAATTATAGATTGTGAGATTGGAGACTGCTTTATTACAGAAATGTAAAATGAATACAGCTTTTCTCAGTTATCTTTCCCCGAGTGGTAATATCTCTGCATGTGTAATGGCAACACTACAAAAGCTTTGCAGAAAAAGACCAGCAATCTGGACGTTTTATGATTTTTGCAAGAAAACGTGTTGAAACGTTTGGTTTTTTTTGGCTCATCACATCGTTCTATTGATCTTTTTGATCTTTTCAATACATATAATTTTGGAATATCAAAGCGACAACCGCCAATAAAATTGTATCAAGATAGTGAATATTTCATAATGAGGAGAGACTGTGTAAATGCTCCCATATGAAAACATGAATAACAAAAATAAATCAACCAGCCATTAATATTGTAAACTGCACATAACCCTAAGGATGGAATAGGACTTGGGTATTGTAGGTAGAAATTCAAAAGCTAATTCTTACAGCTGGGGATAGAACTTATGAAAGGAGAGTGGTAGTAAATGATTTAATGAAGGAATGAATTTCTAGGAACCCTAAATTAATTTTCCTATTACAAATTGCAAGTAAAGCAAAGCACGTTTAATACTTTAACAAAAATCTAACGTAGTGTCATCAGTGAGTGGCCCAAACATTTTTTAAATGGTGTTTCAGAGAAATGCTTACTGTTTTGTTACTGTTAAATCAATGACCCTTTCCTGCAATAATGAGTAACGTTTCCGAAGCTATTGCTAACTTGGCTAATTTGACGGCATAAATATATGAAATTCTGCAAATATAGCCATTTATAGGATTCAAAGTAAAAATTAACTTGCAGAAAAATCTTATTTGTCTTATACATACATGATGGTGGGCACTGATATAGTTGTGGCTCTGAGGTCCATTTCACAACATGGTCAGTGGGCACAAAGCATCAAACTCTGTAATGATCAGCATCAGGGCTGCCTGTGGCCTGAGGTAGAGGAAGCACAAGGTCACAGCACCAAGCTAAAGCTGGTAGGTTAGACAGGATACACTTTGGACATGAGGGAAGGTTGAATTTGTATATTATATGCAAAACAGAAGTTAAAAATGGCATACAATAGACAATAATGTAGGAAATGAGGGACAATATGAGAAAAGGAGGGTGCTGATGGAATATCAGAGCCCATGGAGGAGCAGGTTTGACTTGGTAAAGATTTACTCTAATGAGATTCTTCACTGTACATATAAAAGTGCCCATTTATTCCTCCAAGCTGTCTTAAATTATCCTGTTATACATATGGCACAATTTTTCAATCTATTTCAGTGCAATGGCATGCTTTGTATCTACCCCCAAGCTAATTATTTTGCAGTTTTTGCCAGCACTCATTTTTAGATAACTTGTTTTAACAAGAAAATAATGCTGAGTTACAGTGCAAGGCAGATGTTTGAGCATCAAATAATCTTGTATGATATGGCTGGTGTTTCAGTGTTCAAGTGCAAAGCCAAGATATTCCACTTGTCCTTAAGTGAAACAAATTAGATATGCATTTATAGCAGTAAAATCCCATTAGAAACAACTTCATCAGAATCGCTGCACTTAAGCAGTGAAAAGAACTACTCCCTATGCGCTAATACATTGTCATTTTTATTTTGTATAAATTGTCAGAGTTGGCAATAATTCAGCAATATAATTTAGTTAGCTTGGTAACAAATACGTAAATATATGAACACCTTCCCCCCCCTCCCCCACCCCACATCTTCATAAACTTTAATCAGAATGGTAACATGATGTTTTTATATTAATGGCATATTTTTAAAAAACAAAACTTCAACTTTAAAATATTTCCAGTGGCATTACTTACACGTCATCAGGACTACCTATCTCATTAATCAGTTTAAATTGATTTGATGTCCCGTTTTCATGCACCCTTGCCATTTAACAAATGCCGAGCTTACAAGCCAAGCTATTTTATTGGCTTTCTGCTCCTAAATACTCCATTAATGTCTTTCCAAAGTAGAATTTGTAACTGGAATGAGATGCCACATATGGCAACATGAGAGATCGCAAACATAGCTTCCTGTTGGTGATGACAGCTTTGAACTTTTTCTACCAGTTTCTTGAAAGCATTAGAGTTTGCTTTTACATTTTTAAAAAAAAGCTATTTCTCAGCTGCAGTAACCCCAGTGTAGTGAACGATAATCACTTAAATGTGTCCTGTTTTTATACAGATTTTGTATTAGACCAGAACCAAATCTAAGTAAGCTTCACTGTAAATTCTTAAGTAATGGATTACTTTTAAAGCTTTAAAATGTAAAGAATTTATGAACTTAAGCTTATATATATATAAGAGTTTTGTAGAACATTTTTACTGTGGCTATGGTAAAAAATACAGCTTATGAATGCATTTCCATCATAAGTGCTACATAAGCAATAGTTTTGTGCTTTTATGGAAGATGTGATTTATTGATGGAACTGCAGCTGTAACTGTTGGTACACTGCCTTAAACTATCATTTTTCAAAGTTAGTTGATAATTTATCAAGAAAAGTGACAAGCCATCGAACTACACATCAATAAAAGCATTCTATGAGACATAATTAGCCATTCAATTAATCAGAACGTATTCAGAGTGTTCTGGCTTATCTAAACCTTTGCAAGCACTATGTTATGTTCTTTGACAAATTTTGCAAAAACTTTGAAGTCATTCCCCTCACCCATTCCTTAAAGAATGATTCCTCTTTTTGCTTGGTTTAGTGAAGGAAATTGTTCAAGCCATGAGCTCTTGCATTTGAAGTACCTGGTGATTTCAAACCTTCTATTTGTCTAATATTCCTCACTTTCATTAAACCTTTGCATGTTTGCAAATAAATTGATTGCAGTGATTTTCACATCACCCTATTAATACTTTTAATCAATAAATCTCTGTATTGGATGTTATAAGGATAGGTTGTGAACCCAGACCAGATACTTCACATGACTGGGTCTAAATGGTTACTTAAAGTTCTGATTCCTCAACGTGGCTGTTACGTTAGTGGAGAGGAAAATTGACATCTGAATCAGAGTCTGTATCTAAGGATAATCAGAGTCTATATGTAAGGATATCGAGTCCACAATCAATACAAGAGCCTTTCTCAAACCAAAATCCTTCGACCCGAGGTCAACTTCTCAATCCAAACATCATTCTGCCAACTTAATGTAACCTCATTTTGTACCTACGGCTTTCTTTGGTTTATTGATGGCCATGAGAGCAAACCTTGCAAACGTGTATTTTAGAGTCTTTGCCTAAGGTGATGTTATCAGGATTCTGTAATCTTACATGGTTTCTGGCCCCTTCCTTTTTTGGCAGGGAATGAGCATCCAGAATGTGGATATGAAACGCCTCTTTTTTTTTAAAAGAACAAGGGATGGTGTGTTTTCTGTCCTGATGCTGAGGAAAGCTTTGCTAATCTATAAATAGAAGCATGTGCATTGCGGATAGGCGTTTTGTTACTCGCCCTCCCGCAGGTCACAAACCACCTCCTGACTGCATTGGTGCAGTAGCAGCTCCTCAGCTCTGCCTTTGTTGGATGTTTTGCAAACCAACATTTTTTGGGGGGGGCAATTCTCCAGATATTCTTCTTCGGTGCTTGGCAAAGCCTTTAGTAGTGCACAACATTCAAAAGCCACCAGCCTGATCCAGGTTGTTATGTGGAAAATTAAGAAATGATAAAAGACTTTGTATTTAGTTGGTTATTGAATAGTTCCTGCTCTTCAGACTTTGAACTTTAGAAAGTCACAAGACCTAGATTTTAATGTAATAATTCGAAAGCTCTTTCAGTTGTTGGAAACAAACGGTAGCTTTTTTATTAATGGGCTGAAATCAACTGGTCACATCTGTATAATATATTGCTTCTCTGGAACCTTATTAGCACGTGTAGGTGTTTGAATGTAATGGCCTGGACGTGAACCACGCACTAACATTTTCATTGGCTAACTAGGTTTGTTTTGCAACAAGTGTCTTATTCCTTTGTAGATGCATGTTGAAATTTAGAAACGATTTGAAATCTTGATGTCATTTGGATTTTTGCTTTAAATCATCCTCCCTGACATCAGTCTCTGCCAGGAAATTGTTAGGAAATTAGGATTACCTCATTTTATCAGCTTCTTCATCTTTCGTAAGCAGATCCTACATTAAGTTGTTTCAATGTTAATCATCGATATAGAATGGGGTTAGTTTAGTGGGTGGAACATGAAGGAGGTTCTACTAAAGACTGATGAGGATCTGGGATCTCACTTAATCCACGTCCTTCAATTATCACAAGGATTCTGACGAAATAATAACCCAGAGGATTAAGATTAGGTGCGACACCGAAAGTCAAAGCAGACCTATAATAAAGCACATAGTATTTAGTAGAATTTTCCTCAAGTGGCAAAACTACAGATAATAATAGTAATAATAATAATGCTTTCTAAACAAATTTTAAGTTGGCCCCAAGTTCCTGTTGCACAGCAAGTTTCATGACAATCAACCTTTTCTAACGTGTTTTAGCAATACTGTAAATATACTCCATCAGTTACTTGGCGAGCTGCTGTAGGAATTGGAACTTAAGGGCATGATGCTCTGGGGATGCAACCAGCTTTATAATTTGGGGGAATTTTTGTCCTGACAGTACAGAAAAGATAAGATTTACTACTTTGCGGTTGAGAGTCTAATCGTGTCAGCCAGGAGACAATTGTAGAAAACTGGAGATTTCAGAATTCGAGCAAGAGTACAAGAGTTTGGTTCAAAAATACAGTATAACGTTCATCTCAGCTAACAGACGCTCGGATTTGTCATTTCAAATGCAGCAAAAAATAACTTCATCAATAGTAAAACAGATTGTCAAATGCTTAAAAACCACACGTAGCTGTACTTCGAAAATAAACCACAATTAAACCCTGCAATGCTAAACATGAATAATGGCTTGTTTAGGCTGATCAGATCTGCATAGATAATTTTGTAATGAAAAGGGTCACATTTTGTGATAGAAAATCATTGGCTCATGGCACTACAGCTGTATTCAGACAATCTTTGTCATAGCTGGAAATGAGTACGGACTAGCCCGGGAGGGGCGAGCAGTGAGATAGTAACTTATCTTCAGACAGTGTATTGAAGTGGTGAGATGTGCTCTGTCTACATTCTGTCCTAGAAAGTAAGAAAGTTGCATGGTTAACTCCAGGTGTTCGATGAGGAGAAGTTTTAAGTTGACTTTTTAAAAAAAACTTATATCATTCTTAAGCGTACGTGCATTTGTAAAAAATGTTTTGCAAGGTTCATTGCAAATCATCGTTTTGATTGGGATGAATCACTTGTGGAAGATATTCTGTTCTGCATTGTTTCTGCTGTTTAGCTGTTGGGATTTTGAATATTGGTTTAATTAGTTTGTCAGAATAAATCAGTCCTAACTAGCTTTTTAATCAATGTATCCAGAGAAGATTTTGCTTTGGGAATTTTAATATCCACCTGAACGGATGGGGGACATGTGACGATGCAGCACTCCCGGGCATCGAAGTATCAGCCTGGACTTGGGAGTTCAAAGACCAGACCTGGGGCTTGAAGCAATAACCAAGAGTGACAGAGGTTGACACCTGTATCATTACACAGCATCTGTGGCTAATTTGTCAGATGCGGTGAATGTTACCGCAACAGATTATCTTTGCAGACAACAAATTTGGATTTTTTGCAAGTGAAGTTTTGTTCCGTTCGAGCACAGGGAGGTCACCACCACTACTTATAATAATAAAATATTGATAGAAAGCAGCACTTGTGAATTTTCCTTTTAGCTCTTGAATTTTTTTGGGTTAAGGATCTGATAAGGTAGCTTACTTTGGCTTTTATTACTGTACAACTTGTCAGACTTTGGCAGTTTTCGTGAAACCTTGATCCCTATTCCCTCGGGTCCTTAAAAAGTACCTGAAATACTATATGCTTCTGACTTTAATCCTCAAGGTATTTTGAAGTGAAGTATGAAGTTGAATGAGCAGTACTTTGGTGAGAATTCTACTGGTCCTGTGGGAAACCAGTCTATTAATTACAAGTTCAGGAGAAAGTTACAATAATCGCACAGCAGTTAAATGATACAAACCGCCTGTAGCTCTTTACTTCAACTTCAGACGGTGAAGAAAAGGAGAAGACATTAAAAGGGTCTCGTGATGCCTAATCTTTATTTGTTGCTCTTCATTGTGTTCTTTGCTTCTGGGGTCTTGATATTTGGCTTTGATATTGTTATCAAAGAGAGATTTTAATCTTTCTCTGGGAAATGCTATTTTAACCAAACAAACCATCTTTTGCTTTATTAAAACGGGAGCAAGCAGGGTGTAAAGACTGAGTGAGTGACACAGCCGTTTACTGTACTGAAAGTATGTGTTGCCCGTTCTTGAAGACATTACAATCAACATTGTTGCTCTGGTGGGCGCAGGTTTGTAACCATAATTACCCTCTTGGGAACTCTGACAGCACAGTATTAGCTGTTTAATTAGGGTGAGGTGTTGAGTGGCAAAAGCACAGTTTAGCTGTGGGCAGTGTGTGACCAGGGAGGCTGAGAAGAAGGAAAAGGAAAGGGGAGAAAGAATAACATGAAAGGAAAGACATTGTTGAGCTACAGGAGGGGAAGGGAAGAGAAGAGAGAACAAGGATGCGTTCTGTAGACTCGCAGCGATCCTGACCAAAATGTATGACACTGCAACCGCTAAACGAGAGGATAATAACATTTTACAGTGGGAGGAACATTCCTCAGAGCACAGTGAAGTATAGAATGGGGCTGAGATGTGTTTATTTTGAAGATACTCAAAGCGGATGAGTGATGGGGACTGCTAGAGACTGGAACTCCAAGAGATGTGCATGTTCTTGACAAGGGTGGATGGATATTGAAAGTTAAACCTGGCCATCTCCCTGCCTGGTACTGTACTGCACTGAGCTACAATCTGGAACCTTTCCAATTCAGTTCTGCATCTAACTTCTCTTGAGCTGTGGATCATGAAAGAACTTACCAGTCCTGCTTGCCTAAGGATTTATAATGAATGGTGGCAATCACCGCCTTTATAGTTACAAATTATTAAATGAGATGCTGGCAATCAACATATAAACTGCTGGGTTTGTGACTCAATCTGCAGTATGAGTTCTGGCAATTTTCTCAAGTCCTGCCATGGTGCTTTCTAAGTATTTAAATTCACAAAGTCTCTTAATGTTTCCTTCTTTACTGCTCAGGAACACCACAGAGCTCTCCACTCTGAAACCTAGCAAGGTTTTGAACTTGACGCTGATGATAAAACTCTCTTGATGAGCTGGAAGAGGAAGCAGATAATGTTCATACTGTAGTTGAGCAGTGATTGATTCTTCAAGATGTGATGTGGCCACTTTAGGAAGCCCGTGAGAGAGTGTATGAGTTTTCCATTACCCAAGGTCTTCAGCACTGCTCAATCACATAGTCCTTTGAGCTTTGATGGGTGCTGATTAGTACCCCTACAATGACCATAACTTGTCCCCCACATAACAATCTATTGACTATTACCTCAAAACCAGGCATTGTTTATATTAGAGAATAATCCTATGTTATAATTTTGCCCCTTTTGTTTGCTCTGAACTTTTTAAGGCAGCCCAAAGTTTTATTTGGTCAAATCAGTTTGCTACAAAGAATGAAATGTCAGGTTTGCCTTTTGGAGGGGAGCAGAGGGGAATTCAAATTCAAAGCACCGTTTCCTATGTTGGACATCTTTCGAGATGGTTTTTGGTCAAGTATGAAAGTTGTCCTGTTTGTCCTGGCATTCCTTTCCCATTGCCTTCAAATAAAGTGTTTATAAAACAGAGCTTTCTCTATTATGTCTAATTCACATAATGGTGCTACAGTCAGTGGAATTAATTCTACATTTTTATTGTGTGGTATACGTCTAGTGTCGTTCATCCATGAGAAGAATGGATGCAAAATGTTAAGTCTGGTAAAACAATACTCTATTATCATAATTCCCATGTAAAGCCCTCACTGTGGTTTTGTCTCCCGCTGCTCACACATGTCTATGCAACCACAGTAGATGGATATCTAGATAAGCGGGTATAAAAGCTGGTCATGCTGAAATGGACATGTGAAACTTAACGCGTTTTATTTCAATAAAACTTCACAATGTAAAAATATGTCGTTCTGCGTTTTTTTTGTGAGCTCAACAAGATCAGACTACTGTCTTCTCATTTCTCTGTCCCCCACTCCGCGCCCCCCCCCCCGCCCTCCTACAAGATTGATTTTATTAAATTAAATCTGGTGCACATGAGCAAAATGGACCCTACTTGTAAAAACAGAAGCCTTTTGAAGGGAATCATACCTGATTTTATTAAATCACGTTCATTCAGGTAGACAGAAGTCTTTACTTCCTTTACTCACCTACGGCCTACGCAGTTTGCACTGTAGAATGCAGCACAATCTTACACGCTCGTGGTGGTGGATTTTTTTCCCCTTAAAAAACGTAATTTGATAAATATTATTTGCGCATTTTAAAAATGTTTTTTTTAAATTTTGAACCTAACGAAGCTAATGCATATCTCTTCAGATCAGCTGAATAGTGAAACAGGACCTTGATTACTAGTCTCCTTCAGCAGCTATAATTGCATCTTGTCTTATTTCTTCTTTGCCTTTAATAAACAAGCTTTAGTTCTGCAGAGAGTATGCATACCACATCTTGATTGGAAGCCAAGTAAAAGACTTGGTTATTATCGATATCAAACATCTTGCAGAGATTTAGTACTAACCCACTTTGCAGAAGTGTACAGAGTGCTAGCGACGAGTGCAAATTCTCTTGTGAATCAGCGATATCCAGATATGCTAATTATTTTTAATACAGATTTAATCTAACAGGACACCCAAAAAAATTGAATGAGACAAAGCCATTTGGTTTATCGAGCCTTCTGTCCTCATAAGCCATGTGCAATCTTCCCCACCATATATTCTACATCACGTCATTTAGTTAATCTACCGAGGGTTGGTGGAGATCTGAACAATTTAATAATAATTCTTGCATTTGATATAGCGCCTTATCACGTCGTTGAGACGTTTCAAAGTGTTTCACAGAAATATACTGTAAAGTGAATTGACTGTATATTTTGTGGGCGAATTTTCCCCTTGACTCAAAGGCATTTTCTCCACACACTATACCTTTTTAATCTATTTATATTTCCATTGTATAGAGTTGCCATTATTTGCCACAGCTAACATTTTAATGGTCCCAAAAATCATTGTGTTACTTGAAGTATTTTATCGTCTCTCTCTCTCTCTCTCTCTACTCTACAATCTTCACCCTCCCATTCCAAATCCAATATTTATTCAGCTCTGTTTTTAAGAAGTTAATCAACCTACTCTTAATTGCTGTTGCTGGCAGTCTGTTCCACATAGTCACAAACCTATAAGGGAAAAACATTTCTAATCTTCAGGTTCCATTGAGGTTCATTAACTGTGTCTCTCGGTACTTTAGCCTCTCGAGCGATGCTGAACAGATAACTCGTTTTGGCAGAGCTCGGCTACATGTGTGATCAACTCGCCATCGCACCAGCCTCTCCAACATCAGCCTGAAAATAGGGTTAAACCGTTTACCCTGGTTATGTCAAACTGCAGTGGTCAGACCACTGACTGACATTCACAACGTTGTTGTTTTTTTAGCCAACTGAGCATTGATTTTAAAATGCCAGATTCAAATTGGAGTGGTGCAAGCAGCAATAATCAGATGGGGAAGCTCGTTTAACTTTGTAATATAAATTTTAATATATATATATATTTATATGTTCAGAGCAGAACTAATGGGCAAACCTTGCAAGATTCCACGACCTGTAAGATTTCTTGTGTTAATTAAGTCCGGGAACGCCATGAAGAATAGGTGCAGCTTGTGGATGAATTTCGTAATCAACGCCCATAAATGACTGTCCTGCCTTTTTTGGCAGTCCGTATCTCCCAGTCAGCCGGCTATTTGCTGGTAAAGAAATTAGGTCACTGAGCATGTACAGTCATTATTCTGAAGTGAATGACAAACTTGCAGGCATTTCAGAAAAGATTAAAGAATATCGAAAATTTGCCCTAGTGTTCTTTTAATCTACTTTATTTGTTATAGTTACACTGCAATAGTCCAAACCTATTCTCCGTAGATACTTCTAACACCTCTGGGCACTTGTGATGATTTGTTTTCCCCAGTAAAGTACTTTGTTGGTTTGTGTAGCTGGTTTGCTGCTGTCTCTGTCACCTTCCTAAATCCCATATTATTATTAATCGTACGATCTTCCCAGGAAAGCACATGAGGCAAGTGTCCAACACACAGAAGGCAGCAGGAGGCAACAGGAAGAATGCAATGAAGGAAAAGGGAATGCCTGGAGAGAGATCAATGCCAAAAGCAGTAACAGGTATTTTCAGTCTAGATCTTTTCATATCTTGAGGGCATAGAAAGCAAAGAACGTTCAACCCATCCAACCTACTCCTTCCCACACATAACCTAGCCCTATAATGGAGTGCATCCCACCTATTCTTTCCTCCCAAGGAAAGTTCTGCACAGGTTTCATTCATTCCTAAAGGCAATGGAGGAAAAAAACAACTGCACATTTCTCACTATTCAGACCTGACCTTCCTTCAACACACATCTGGCACTTTGTCAATTACTGAATATTCTGTACAAAGGAAGAGATTGTAAATCACTCTTTAAATGCAAATACATGGCGAGGTTGATTGGGGAGAAAAACTGTCGTCTCGGAGCATTTTCTAAAATCAGGAGACGGAAATGTTGGCTTCAGATTTGTTTTAGTCTCTTCACATGACACACTCGGGGGCTATCATTATTATGGAAGGGAATTTTAGCTCTAGGTAGAGGTTATAATAATCCTTGCATTTGATATAGCACCTTGTAACATCTCAAAGCGCTTCACAGGATATACTGTAAAGTGAATTGACTCTATGTTATAGGCAAAACGAGGCTCAACTCAACACTGTCCTCAACAGAATTGGGTGTTGTGCCCAGGTCAATGAGATGAAGACGAATTTGTTTAATCTCCGTATCCTCAGAAGCTGAGGCCAATGGTGACACCTGCAGCTGCTGCTCCAGTTGAAGATGATGAGCTTTGCACAGACCAGAGATCAAATTTACCCATTGTGCCATCAGGGAGCTTTTGTGTTTTAATATCCCATCTGTCTGGAATGGCAATAAGCTCCAGTCCCCAAAGTGGCTTCAGAGAATATGTTTTCTCGTGCAATTCAAATTAAAACAGGATTTAACTGTATTAGATTATAATTACAGCTTGCAATCGATACTGATGTTTTTTTCATTATTCTGTACATTACATGGTGGGTTGCTACCTTTACATGCTGATGTGTCTGTGCAGGTAAACTGCACTTTGATTAACTGCAAATGTATGGAATTCTTTTCTATTTTATGACTGGAAAGTTGTTGACAGTGAACTTCACTTTTTATTTCTCTCTATTCGGGTTTGGAAGCTTTTCACCCCCAAAGTGTAATCTTTTCTGAACCTCGGTTACAAATAAGACATTCAGGACATAGTCATATATAAGTGATTTGTTTGACAAAAGATTAATATGGCTTCAGCTTTGTTTTTTCTGAAATCAACCCTGTCCAGGTTTCAGTGTGTTTGGCAAGTTTTTTCATGCATCTGTATAACCTGATGATATCTAGGAGATTTATAGTTTTGTTGTCTCTGCTCACTCTGCGTACAAATCTGAGCTATTTGAAGTGCGAAAAGTGCCTGGTAATATTGGATGTTTCAACTCAATCTAAATTCACTTAACGTGTGGTGATAATCAGTGTTAAACACATGTTAAGCGTTAAGAGATTTATGATCAATAAAGCAAGACAGATTAGAACTCATTTAAACACTTCGAGCCAACTGCAAGTTATTTTTCCGTGTGATGCATTCCAAAGTTGGTTGAATTTCTAAATCCAAACGAATGATGTTTGCTGGATCTGTATCCATCCAAACCAGTTACCCACCTCAGGACTAACTTTGTCATCCATACTTTAATCCAAACATCCAACACCATAATATCCACGATTGTTATTCAGCGGAAGTTGATTCAGCGCACAATGAATCAAAAATCTCTCCGTTCTGTTCAAAGTCGTGTGTTCCCTTATCTGACATTATCTTGTACCTGCACATATCTGTCTGGGTTGCTCTTGCCTCTGAGACGGATGGTTGTGGGTTCAAGCCCCATGACAGGACGTTGAGCTTACAAACTACCAATGCGGTGCTGGGAGTGGGCTGTGTTCCTTGAGGTGCTGTCCTTCACATGAGACAGTTAACCAGAGTTCCTGTCTGCCTGTCCACATGGCAGAATCCCATGGTACTATCCTAACTCACAATCTTAGAAATAAAATTGGTTGCTCACTTCATAACTGCTTCATAGCTGTGTGCAAGTGTCACTGAATGTTATTACAATATAGAATCCTGCACCTTATATCATATGTTTAATATATATCTCATTCTGGATCCTTTTATTTGAATGATTCCAGCGTGAAGACTTCCAGATTTTATATACGGGGAAACAAATCAGAACCTTCATGTGGACAGACTGACCTCAGTGGCAAATCTGTAATAAATGGGTGTTTGAAGGCTTCTTGTTTGAAACATCATTTTAAGTTTGATATTCCCCTCCCAGGATAATAATTGTTAATAGTGAGGAGCTGCTGTAGATTGTGGAATTCAAGCTCTGAGAAACAACTTGCCAAGAATCGCTGGCTTCGATCACAAACCTGTGCATAATGAGTGTGCAACACTGGAATTCTGTGAAGGGCTGAGAATTATGCTTGGTATGCCTTCATCTGGACTCTCCTATTGCCACAGAGTTTATGGTTGTCAATAAAAGAGAGACTCCAAGTAACCCAGGATTAAAGATAATGACGTATTACTCTATTTAACTCTAGCTGTGCCCATTGTACTTAAGGAGAGATTATTTGACTGAACTGATGTTCTGGATTCTGTGGCACTGTACGGTAATGCTGCATTTTGAAGTTTTAAGTTTGAATTACTGTTGTTCAACTCTTTCAAATCGTGACATTTTGCTGCGAGCTTCCGCCTTGATGCGAAACGTGGCATTCTCTTCAATCTTGTCGTCTCTTCCTTTCTCCTTTCCGCTTCTCCAGTTTAGAAGTGACTTTGGACCTTGCGTGTTAATGCCATTACTGTAGCCAACAGATAGTCCGCGTTTCAGATCACGGATTCAGAAACAAGTGACATTCAAACCTGCTAATGCGCAGTGGTTTGGTCTGTCATTTGCAGTTGTCAATAGTTCACTTCATTAAGCTCTGTCAAACGGATAGTCATACATAGTCATGCTCTTACAGCTACTTGATGCCTTTACACTTTCCTTCAGTCTATCTATAAAAGCACACAGACACGACAGGGATTGATGGTTAAGTATTCAGTGACCGCCATGTTGTGAGCTTTCCTACTGTGCAATGCCATTAATTTCCCTTAGCCGTCGTTTTTTTAGTTGAAACACTCTCTGTCCAATTTCAGCTTTAATCTTGCTCATATTTTCTACCAGGAGCCAAACAACAGGACACATTTAGGAATACACTTGCCAAGATGCTGAACACAGCACGGTGCTACCTTCAAGACTTGGGCCACTTACCCAAAAGCCCTGAACAAAACCTGTCCCCTGACAGAAGCCAGACTGCTCATAGCTTTTCAACACAAAGTTCATTGGCCATCAACAGCAAAGGACAGGTATGGAAGGTGACTAGTGGGAGGGGAAAAGACTGGGTTAAATACATATTGGCCTTCAAATCAAGAGAAGACCCTTGCCATACCTCACCATTCCATTGCCCATTTCAATGTAGAAACCACCTGCATGTTCTGAGTCCCTATGGAAATCATTACATTCCATTTTATTTTATTTCCTCAGAAAAATATGAAATTATTCTTCCCACCCAACTATTGACATAAGAGTATTTAAACAAAAATGCAAACTGGTAATTATCTTACGCCACAGGAGAGCTTATTCAAGGTTTTTTTTGAAAATGATTCAATGTGCTTCTTTAATGGACTTTTTTTTCAATATAAATTTTTTTTCTGTCTTGTTCTTTCTCTCGCTCCTCCCATGGGTGAGAATCACTCAGATAAGAAGCAAGGCCATTCCTTCAGTGGAACAGAAGGTATTTGCTGACCTTTTACATGCCACCACCAACTAAACTGGCTCCTGGTGCACACCCCACTCACCAGCTGAGTCCTTCTGGGCCTGATCAGAACCCGCCAGCGCTACAGCTTTACTGTTCAACCCTTAAACATTGCCAATTGTTGTTGTTGTAAACATTGCCAAAATATCAAACAAACAAAAATGCGACTAAACCCACATCAAATCCCCTTCCCCCCAACTAACAACAGACAGGCCTCGTCATCCGTCCAACCATCAGCAGCTTCTCTCTGTAGCCAGAGCCCCATATGCTGCTCACTGTGCTCCAGAGCCATCTCCCCACAGTAAACACTGCTCTGTGGGTCAGCCTCACCTGAGAAGATCATTTTCTCTCAGCCACAGGCAGTCGGCACCATCTGCTTCCCACCGATAACAGTGAGTCAGCTTCTCGAGGGGAGGTCAGTCAGGTTCCACTTTGCCATCTGCACCAACTAGAGATTGTAAACAATATAATAAAACATAGTTATCACATATAGGTGTGTGTGCATGCACACATATACACACACGCATACATGCGCGCGCACACACACACACAGATAACCACACAGGCATTTATATAACTAGATATATGCAGTGTAGACATGCATCGTATATTCACACAAATACAACAACAAGATTACCTTTGTATAGCGCCTTTCACGTCAAATACACACCAAAGTGAATAAAACTGATTCATTGAAAGTACTCCCAGGCCTCCCAGCCGTCCTCAAACCCAATACGTATCCTGAATCCATTTGCAATTGACTAGTGGATGAAGGGGGGCTGGGGCCCAGCTGGTTTCAGGATGCATTTCCAGATGACATGCCTGCTCGGTGATTGTTTCGTTGAGAAATAAATAAAACTGATGCAAAACATTTGACATCTCTGATAATGATCAGAATCGGGCTCGATAGCACGAGGGGGTAATAATAATAATAATAATAATCCTTGCATTTGATATAGCGCTTTTCACGTCGGGAGGACGTCCCAAAGCGCTTCACAGAATATACTGTAAAGTGAATTGACTGTATATTTGTGGGCGAACGCGGCAGCCAATTGCGCACAGCAATGTCCCACAAACAGTCGTAGATTGAAAATGACCAATTTATTATTGTTTTGGGTTTTTTGGAGGGATTATTATTAGGCTCTGTGTGGAGTAAGGAAACTTGCCCAAGGTTTCGCCCTCTGCCTGGAATTGAACTCAGGTCTCTCGCTTGCAAAGCGAGTGCTCTAACCACTGAGCTACAGGACTCCGAAATATACAGGGTATATTTATGTTCAAGGTGCAATATTATTGTATATATTCTGCCTAATGCAAATTGCTCTGTGCAGTTCAATTGCAAGCTTCACATTTCTGTACCATCTCCACACTTCATGGAAAAAGTCACAGTAAAATGGGACAGGAGAGCCCTGAGGACCTTGTGCATTTTTTGCTGTTGTGTAATTCGCTGTTATTTACAATTCCTTGTTTAGAGCAAACACTTTCCTGACAGGGTGTCAAATTGAGATCTGCTGAAAGACAGATACCGCTCACAGACCTGAGAGTTTTTCATTCCTAACAAGACCATCGCTTATGGTTTTGCTGTTTGTAGTTTGCCTGACGCATTTGGCAGCATCGTTAAACAATTCCACTGGGATTGTCACAAAGGTAAAGGCAGCGCCAACTCAAAGTTTGACTAAAACTCCGCTATTTTTTGCAACAACATCTTGCACTTGTGGAGTAGCAACTTTTGCATAGAGAAACATCTCAAGATGCTTCACAGAGACTGAGCCTTAATTACTGTATAAACCGATATATACCATGGGACAGTGGTTTAGACATTTAGCACCATCAATCCCCTTCTGCACAATTGTACAGGAGAATATTATCTTCTTGACAAACTAAGGTGGACTGATATTAGACAAATGCCTCTCCGCATTACTGTACCCACGACCGGGGAAAGATAATCAAACTTCTTGATACTAAAATTCCTTGAATTCTTCTGCTGGAGAAAAAAAACGGCCATTATTAGGATTAAGAGCTGATTCTTTCATCGGTTGTTAATGCTGTATTTGAGTATTTTGTTCTCTGTTCTGAGAAGAGTATTTGAAAGTGGATTAGAACAAAATGCTGTTTTGAATCCACATAACTCCGAATTTGACATTGTTTTTGCTCAGGTAGCCACCACTGCACATCGTCCTAAACTAGTGGACAATTCGAATCCCTGACCCTCTCCCCAAATAGACGTGCTCATAAAACAAAGAAACTTTGGGTTTATTTTTCTTTCATTATCTATCTAAAGGCTAATCAAGCTTTTTTTTATATATATATTGTATATCTAGAAATAACACTTCTTACTAGTTAGCAATATTTTTCCCGTTTTTAAACAAATGCTTTACTGCAAAGAGAGAAACACGGAGAGCTTGGCTCTGTGTAAAATATCATATTAGGTTTATTCCCCCCGTTCAGGTGTCATGTGATATAACCAACGCACTCCATGACGGGCATGTTTAGTTGAGTGGATGCTGAATTGTGCAATATGTCTTATGTTTACCCAGTTTTCACTGACTGTGTTTCCTCAGGCAAGAATCAGAAGAAACTCTCCGAACAGTTTTAAAGGGATGAGAAATAAAGCCAAACTCCAAGTAGTAAAACGGTTGAGGCGAGACACCATTCAGTCAACCGTGGATTTGGATAAGGATGTGGGAGATAGGTATGTATAAACAAGTCAGTCTCTATAACTAGTCTATTGACATTACACATGCTTAACTCGAGCATCAGGGCTCATATTCTTGAGTTAAGTGAACATTTATATTAATCGTGCGAATTTATAAAAGCTGTTAAGTAATAAAAAAACGCAGAGCATTAATTTCTCTGCATTGAATGCTGGTGGGACCAATGAAAGAATTAACTCTGTATTTGTTTCCCATACACACAATGTTAAAAATAGTTCCTTTTGCCCCACGTTTTGACTCTATTCCTTAAATAATATTAACTTCTTGACTCAATTCTTTATTCTTCCTTCTCCCTTTTTCTGTGGCTTTGCGTTTGGTGTGTACATTGACTAACCTGGAATCGCGACTTAGCTTAACTCACCTTGTAGTTTCTGATACTATTGCTACTCTTCTCACCCCAAATAGTAAAGCCACAAAATTCAGTCGATGGTTCATCCTTACTCTATACTCGGGAGAACAGTTAAATATGGATAATCCAAATAGGTGGTGAAAAAGAGACCAGGTTATTAATATTTACATGTATACTGTCCTCTACATCTTGGTAATCAACAGCTGATCATGGCTCAGTACATGTACAAATCTATTACTGCTTTTTCAGTGTGGACTGCAATCTGTGCTAATTGTTTAGAGCACATTGTCCAGTGTTTAGCTTGGCACCTGCTGACAACAAAGACACAAAACAGATGAAAACCACTGCACACCCTCCTTAGTGTGTGTTATAACAAGTCATTTGATAAATAGGAGTGATTGATTGCAAGGCTTTGATGGCTGTTATTTCATCCTCTTGATAAGGCTACTGTTTTATAATCACTCTCAGGTGCTCATTATTCTACATACTGCATTAAAAACAAGTCCTGAGTTTCAGCCGTGTGTTCCCTGATATCAGTCACATTGTAGATGCCGTTGCTGGTCTATATTGTCAATAGAAGATGCAAACAATGGGGGCATATTGCTCTGATGGGATCGCTATGCTACCTTGGAGCTTAGCTGTGATCCAGCAGAACCTGGCCAATTTAAATGACTGGTTTCAAATGTCAGGCAAGGCTGGGATTTACACCAGACTCCATCATCGAAGTCTCACAGTACCTCATTGGACGTCTGTTCCCAAACGTAAAAGACATTTGGTGGTATTAAATAACAACTGTGCACGTGAAACAATTTGATTAATACTTGAAGTAGATTCCCTGGTGGTGCAGCTTTATATGAATTATATATATTTTATTTGGGTGCTGTTCAGTCCTGAGTTATGTAATTCATTTGGCTGCCAGTGAATTGAGGTGCAGTATTTTATGCTGCTCACCTCTTTAGATTAATTTATTAACAAAAGCTTCTTGAAACCTTCTTTTACTTTCCTCCAATTATCAGTTCATAATTTATTAAATTTATCCCTTAATTCAAATAATAATAATAATCCTAGCATTTGATGTAATGAGAATAATTACTCACGTCTGAAAGTAATGTGACATTGGGCTTTAGTCCTGCCTGATGATCAACAACAACAACTTGCATTTATACAGCACCCCTCAGGCAGGGTAGCGTCTCAGAGCACTTAATCAGCACAATAATATGCTAGTGGTTTATCTCTCAGATATGAAGAATCTATTAAACATGCATCTGTCAGGTCATGGGAGAATATCAGCAAGCAGAAAGCAATGGAATTATTGGAATTATTAACACTCTGTGCACGGCATCAGGCACTGCTTCCCCACCCACCCCAGCTGGTCAGAATGTCGCTGCTTGTTCCTGAGATGACCTTTGAGCTGATGATGGATGAGGATAGTGTCAGGGTGGGAAAGGCCGGCACCTCTGTGTACTCTGGTGATGGCTGAGGAATGAACATTGGTTAGTGACAAATGTTGTGAAAAAAAATCTAGGTTTGTGGACTTTTTTTCTGAGAGAACAATTTAGTTCCTTTTTAACAGCCGCGCCACTTGTAGATATTGTGAAGTCAGATTTATTTTTCCTTCCCAGTGAATGTGCTGTAATTCCTCTTCCCAACCCTGTGCCTGGCACCTTGTCCTGCTGCCTTGGCAAGTCTGAAGGTGTTTGCTTTACTTTCTCTAAACACACATCTCTTAGAGGCTGAAGAGACTTGTCTCTTAAACACTGGCCTTTAGCCTTCCTGCTCTCTTTTTCACTGCTTCTAATACCTGGATGATCCTCTGGTATCTGATAATTTAAAAGTAATGATTGTAGGTGTAATACTGTAGGAGGACACAGCATCATTTGTTGAGTCCCCAACACCCAGTTTATCCAATTGTAGCAGGAGATTCCGGGAGGCCAGCTGTTTCTCTACAGGCAAGGAGATAAAGTGGAAAGACGTTACTCCAGGTTCCATACCTATCCAGACATGATAAGTGACTCAGGAATACCGGAAGAGTGCTGAATCAAATAGGAGTGGAGGGTGGGTGGGAAGGGGTAAGACTGCCAGTGGTATGAACACTGCAGATGTTGGAGATGTACCAACAGTGAATCCAAAAACTGCAGATTTTCTTTCCACCCTAATGTTTCGAACCAATTATTGAAATGTATCATCTTTCTGCCCACGAAGACGTGGGTTGTTAAACTGAGTGCATGGCCTGAATGTTCTTGGCCATTCAGCTGTGCCAAACTCAATGTGTATTCTGAGAAGCTGTACATCACAGTGTGTGTGTTGAGTGGTGGTGGGGGATAGTTAATTAGCTTAAAGGGGCTCATTTAATGCAATTAAATGTCCTTACAATCCACAGAAATGCCCTTACAAAATAGGAGCGAATCTATTCAGTATCAATGGTGTAAAGTGCATTTGGTCTCTTCACAGGTCACTCAGGAGGACCTGCTTTGTGTTATTTATTCACTCTGATTGTTTGTGGTGCACTAGATGGCACTTAACTTACATTTAACTTGAGGTCAGCATTTGATACTGACTGGATGGATACAGGATCAGCCAGAGCTAACAATTACTAAGACAGATGATTTGAAAGGTTGACCCTGACATTGGCTAGAAGGGCAGAGACATTATGCAAGTTAACTGTACTATTACTTCCAGGGTTCATGTCACTGTAAAATCCCTGACATTTGATGAAAATGTTTTGGAAAAATTTGCTTCACACTCAAATAGATTTTATTTTCTAAAACCTCTGTTGCACCTTTTCTGACAACTCCAAAATGTTTTGTTACAATATTGTTCCAATTTCATAAAAATGCAAAGCCACTGCAAGTTTATTAAACAGGTTTTTTTTAGGGATGAGGAGTTTGGTTTCTATTTATCTCATTAAAGTTAACTTGTAAGGGTACAAGACGATCTTTAGTATTGATGCACCAGATAATTTAAACCAGGTTTCCAATGGGTGGTCCATTGGAAGCTGTTGCCAGGGCTATAAATTCATGGTATTATTACAGTTCCTGAGATATCATTCCTGAGGTATTTGGTCTGTCAATCTGTCATTTATCCCACAGCAAGTTCTTCATCTCAGCCAAGGAAAGGCCAATCCTGGCCAGGCTAACCTGTACCTCACAGTGGTAGGTTACAAGTCTTGGGACTTCTTACCATTTTATCTGGATCACAATACAATCAAATTCAATTGAAAAAAAATGTTAGATGAGCTCCAAGATATCATCCATTTCTGTAATGCAGATAATGAGTTACATTGTTTGTTGAGTTTTACTTTTAATGCAAAATATCTGTATTATCAATTCAGAATATTTTGAAAAATAAGTTTATAGGTACCCATGGTTTGGGTACTGACAAAATGTGAATTATTGCATAAGCAGTTTTGAGTTTGAAAGATTTCACTATAATGTTCTTAAACAAACCTTTGCAAATCTGAGCTCCATCCTAACTCTCAACAAGTGAGTGAGAAGTCTATCGTTGTTTAATGAACTCTTAGGTTCACTTTCATTCCACTTTTACAAAGGTTTATTCTTATGCAGTATCGTGACAGGTGATTAGGGAAAAAAAGTGCTCCTGTAATTTTCAGCTTAAACTGTGAAATTTGAACTACAGCACTTGTGGTGATGAGCAGTCCCTCATGAGCTTACGCATTGTGTGATAAAGTGAAGTCAGACTTGTCATTAGACAGATTGTTAACATCTATTTAGATAAAGTCAGATGTAAAATGCAGGTGGGAATAGGGGACCAAAGTCTGTCAGAAACATGAAAGAGAGGGACCAGCATTAGAAACATTACTCCCAATCTCAAATGTTCGGTTTGTAATCCTCACATTAACGGTGTGTCAGTGCACTTTTATGACAACTACTCCGGTGAATTGAAGATCAAGGCCTTGCAATGCAAAATATTTGCTCCTTTTGTACAATTTAATACGTACCTATTAAATTCTCCAGAACATTCAAAGAAATGGTGCTCTTACACTTGGCAAAAGCAGTGGTCAGTCAGCAACAACAACAACAAAATGACATTTGTATAGCGCCTTTCACGTCAGGACAGCAAGTCTGTGGCACAACCCATTTAGCTGCACACAGTGAGATCAGCCTCCACTTAGCTCAGTTTGTAGCTTGGCTCAGTTGGTAGCAACTTTGCTTCTATGTCAGAAGATTGTGGTTTCCAGCTCAATGATATGACTCAAACTCCTAATCTGGGTTGGCGCCAGTCTACAACAAGAACAACAAATTTACATTGATATGGGCATCTTTCAAATCAGGAGGATGTCCCAGAGTGCTGAACAGAACTGACTAAATATCCAAGCCTGGGGATAGGGAGCCAGATCTGATGTTAAAGCCAGGTCCCATCTGCCTTTGGTTATATAGTAAGGATCCCATGACAACATTAGAAGTGAAAAATGAGTTTGTCACAGTGTCCTGGCCAACCACACTCCATATAAATTGGTTGATTGCCTTATTAGCTGTTTGTGAGATCTTGCTGTGCACAAAATGCCCAGTGTTTTTGGTACACCTGACAGTAATTACAGTAAAGTATCTTGAGATATTTTGCTGTGATAACATGCTAGAGAAGCACTCATTTTTCTCATTACTTGCTCTTGGATGCCAATCCCAAATGGCCAAGCCATTAGAAAATATTCCCAAGTATTGCTTCCAAAAATCGTAATGCAAGCCAATAATTCTATTTCTTGGGTAAATGGGCACGGAACTCTACTGGTATTTAGTGATTTGTTCTTACCAACAGCTGTCCTGTGTGCTGGGACCAATTCCACCATAAAAGGCTTCCAATGACAAGTCACCCTCTCTCTCACTCACTCTTTCTCTCTCTACTGGACTTGCCAATTTAAACATTAATACCCTACCCCTGATCCAATAGTTCAATTGTACGTTTCATCTCTCTGGGAGGGCAACACAATGTGTAAATGATATTTTATTTTAATTCCACATCTGGCATAAAGTTTAGGAAATCTCCACAAAAAGCTCTCCTAATGGGGAACACCAATCCCAATATGGAGAACAGCTGTTGGCGGAAAAGGCAAATCCTAATTCCAAGCAGAGATAAATTTAATTTAAGAAATTTACTAAAGAATTTATTGGGGTTTGGCTCATAAATGCAATCTTTATGAGTCTCTGCTGGAATAGTGCCTTGAATAGCTGTATGGAACTCTCAACATTGTTGAGACAGGACGCATGGATTTAATAGGCGGTCATTTTGATTATCATGAAACAGAAAGCACTTGTGTTTTTATAGTGCCTTAGTTATCATGTCAAAATGACTCAAGGTCTTCAAAGTGAATTGTTGCTAACTGAAGTGACTGCGTATGAAGGCAAAATTGGCAGTCACTTAAGCCAACAAGGTCCAACAGAAACGTGATGAAATGAGGGCACTGCTGATCCCTGCTGAGTCAATGCAGACACTCACTGACTGATTCCATCTCTAGTGTTAGCTACTCTGTGAGGAGTTTCATCCAGCCTCAAATGTCTGCTCTGTTCTTTCTCCAAAGAGGAACTTTTTTATTTTAATAAATGTGCAAAATGTAAACTACTTTGTATTTTAAGTAATTCCCCTTAGATATCCTTCCCCTCACAACAAACCTGATACCAAGCCTAATCTTGCCATTATTAGATTAAACTTTGGCTAATGCAGTAGTTCCACAAATGCATCGCATCATGCATTAATAACAAATCTGAGGCTTTACATTCCTTTTAGAGACACTTTATAAACTTTAATCACAAAAACATCCCGGCAACAAGCTTCAACTTGTGTTTTTAATAATTTTCTACAAGATTAGTTTAATTAAATAAAATTATTTTACCCTCACAATATTCCCAATAATATGTTTGTAATCTCTCCAAAAAAAGTTTTTTGAAACCTTAACCCTGTTTTTTATAACTTGTTTCATGCTAATATCACCTAGCATTTAAAGTACCTTGGTGATAGAAAATATGCTCTGGATTGTTTTTTGAAAAGTTGATTGCCTTGTTCAAATGGTAGGTAAAGATAATTGCACAATAATACATAGTGCTGTTCATTTGTCAATTGGATTTGTTCTGTTTGTTCAGATGGGTGTGAATGTTCCTTTAATGAAATACCTTATCCCAACATGGTCAATTGGGATTTGCTCGTCATACATTTAGGATTCAACAAACTATTTTGTGAATGGTTAAGACTATATTTTAGCAGTCACACTCTTGTATTGTTGAATTTGTGCTTTGAATTACAAATTCTCTCGAAAGAAAGGGAGTGTGTTTATTTTAAGGGGTTGGTGAAGGCGAAGGGAGAGGGAGCGCAAATGTGTAACCAGCATAAAAAGACACAAAAATAATAAAGTGATTAGAGGCAAAATAGTTAATCTCATTCATTGTGATGGGTGTTTGGTTACATAAAGCTGCGTATCTTTTTGCTCCAACAGCTGCCAAAGTTCTAATTCTAAGCACACACAGACCAAGCCGGGGAGGAAAGAAGACAACAAAAGGGAAGTTCAACACTGTAAATCAATGACTCCAAGACTTCTTCAAGATGAGACTCCACATCCATCGGCGAGAGTGTATCCAGCTAAGAATGCAAGGTGTGAACCAGCAGCTGCACGACATGACTCACCTTCTGGTTCATCGCCCCTTCAGGCCAGGTACAAATGTTACCGAACAATAACCTCAAAGATGTGCCTTTCATCTTTGTAGCCTGTAGCTCAGTGGTTAGAGCACTCGCCCCGGGTTTGATTCCTGGCAGGGTAAAGCGTTGGGCAAGTTTCCTAACTCCACGCACACACACACACACTCCTGATAATAATACCTCAAGAAAAAAAGCAACAATAATAAATTGGTCACTTCAATCCACAACTGTTTATGGGAAATTGCAGCGTGCAATTGGCTGCCGTGTTTTGCCCACAAATGTATAATCAATTCACTTTATAGTATATCCTGTAAGCGCTTTGAAACGTCTCGAAGATGTGATAAGGCGCTATACCAAATGCAAGGATTATTATTTATTATTACTTCACAGAAATAAACTGTCAAGAGTTTGCTGAGCAACACAAACCTTAACCCTGTCACTGCTTGAGTGCTTTGAACTAAAAGCAATATGCACTTTTTTTTAAAGAATCTTGAAATACAAAATATTAAGCTATTTATCAATGGGAAGCAAGGTAAAATGTATAAAGTCCATCATTCATTTCCCTCCCACACATGTTCAACAGAGCAGCAGAGTAAGAACATAAGTCAAGAAGCGATTGATTGCTACCACGCAGGCTTTAATGGTGCGTTGAAATACAGGAAGCCAGAGAGAGAGAGAGAGAGAGATAGACATGAGGAGTCTCACCCCCAAGGCCTTCAGGAAGAACGTGTTAGAATAGAATCAAAGCAACGTGTCTCTGAGCTTTGATTTGGGATTTTAATTCCGGGAAGGTGAGGCAGTCATGTTACTAGGGATTACAGGAAGAGCAATGATCATATCAGTATTGATCAACCAGAGAAAGACAAAACTTTTCTGATGGGGAGAGAGAAGGTGGAGCATTGTCAGATGATGAGCTTTTGCTTCTGTCCTGATCAGGATACCAAGGCTTCCCATGCATCCGATATATTCCATAAATTATACTAGATCTTTTATTAATTAGTGTTGGAATTGCCTTATTCTGTATATAACTAATAATCTGTCAAGTTCCAAATCGTATTATTTGCCAAGCTACAAGTTCTAACAATTCTGATTATTCACCTCTCTCCCAGGAGGATATTATAATTGATTAAATGCCTTCTTAGCCATTACACGTTGTATGATTTCATAGGCTTTAGATGACTCTTTTGGGAGTTGCTTATTAAGCCTGATGAAGAAGTAGGAAATTGTTAGGTTACTAAAGACATTAACTTCTAAAGGACATTATTTTTTCTCCCTTGAAATTTTTTTAAATTTTGTTTTAAAGCAATTTACTGTTGAAAGAAGAGCTGACTACCATGTATACATGGGCGATGGGCCAAACCTTGGGACTTGCGATTAAAACCATCTAATAAACCTCATTTGATCTAACGCAGCCAAAATAATCCCCATCATGTCTCAAGCTGCCTGGGTGCAGTTTTGCGCTTCGAGAAAACGGCACAGTTGGGAGGGTTTGTGGTATATCTTTGGTTTGATGGGAAGGTGATTTCAGGTATTCTGAACGTCAATGGAAATCTTAACCTTTTTGTTTAATAAAATCTATATACATTGCTTATAAAACAAAACTAGATATCACAAAGTTAAACTTTGTTTTAAGCATCTTTCCCTCCACCTTCTCCCACCATCCACTATCACCTCCAATTACACAGTTGGTCATATCACATCTACCTTGAAAAAAACAGAGTATGTTTAATCTGAAGATTACACAGGTGTAGGTTTGGCCAGTCAGGTATAAGTGAATCTGATATGCTGTCTGAGAACTGCACGGTTTGGGAAATGTAATGTGCAATTAGAATATTTCCCATCGTGAAAATGTATTGACAAAGTTGAAAGAAATAATGTTAAAGAATAGCTGCCAAAGATTGTCTTGGGTGCCAAACAATGGTGTATTTTTTCACCTTTTTTTTAACTGAAACCGAACACTGAACCTGACATAGCAGCAAATCCTTCAACTGCAAATAAATGAACAGGATGGCAATTGCCTGATGTTCAGGTAAAGTATTTCATGCACATCTCAGTTAAAACCAAAAAGCCCAAACCTTTGCTAATGCAATTGTCCATTAGTCTAAAAGCTAATTTGAGATCACAGGCAAGTAGGTTCACGTCAAACACCACAGTAAAACTATATGAGGCCATTTGTTGAAAGGGTGCAGCAAGTAATGAGAGCAAATAGTTTGTACAGTGTACTTACTGCCCTTAAACATTGTAAACTACAAAGCGATGGTAGGAACGCACTTTGCTTAATGAGAGGGTTTAGCATCAAATGAACATTGTCCAACAACATCTGATTCTCCAGTGTTTTTAATTCACTGAGATAGTGCAGCTCAGTTTGGGGATCTCCTGTATCTCCTCAAAATGTCACAAGGTTGTATTTGCTGGGGAGAAAGACTGTTACTGTTAAATTGAGGTGAGATCTGGCCCTGTATGTGACAGATTCTCCACTGTACATATGTCTTTCTGTAGTGTACTTCTTCTCATGAACTTGTTCTCGATTGATGGCATGTTAGGCATGATGTGAACTTCTCAAGCACTTTATTGCCTTGTAATGTCCCTCCACCCACTCTGTTAATCTCTTAAATAAGGAATGGAATGTGTTTAGGAATATTGCAGTTCTGCCTTCTTTGCGTTTTTTTTTATGTTTGTCTCAAATCAGTTCAGGCCAAGGCTCATGTTGGATTTTTGGTCATTCCACGTCATGAAGTCTTTTCAGAATCGGGAGACATCATCGGTTTCTGTATTGTTTTCCAATATTGTCCCCAGATATAGATTTACCAGCAGAATTATTCCACAGCTGAACTCAGCACATGATCTCAAACACTAGGGGTATGGTTTTGTTTGTGTATTCATTATCAACATATACTGTAGCTTCTTTTAAATAGGGTTGTGTTTTTTTTGTGTGTGGTTTATTCACTTTAGATCCGATTACCTTGGGGAATGTACCCCAAAAATCCAACAAGGTCTCCAGTCACTCCTTCTCCTCTGTTCAAGAACCAGAGCAAAACTTGTGCAGCTAAACTGAGATTCTGTTGCGTTTGCACAATTGTTGTTTGGACTTTTAAAAGAGGCATTAACTTAACAAGTGTGACATTTTAAAGCCCAGAGAATACATTATCTCTGCGGGCAGTCGGAGCATGATGATGATCTATGGCCCCAGTAGGTACGCACTAGCAAAACAGAGTCAAAGGCCTCCTGCCCTTTTGAATGTGTTCCTTTGTCAGTCTATTACATGATTTTTAACAGAACAAAAGTAACCAGAATAGATGAAGGCTAGCACACAGAATCTCTCTTGACCTCTTAGAGCTTCACAATTGGCCTGAGACAGAGTAACAAAGCTCTCTACCCTCCCACTGAGTTCGAGCCCTGTGGGGAACAACCTTCAGCCCACCAAGTTGCACTGTCAAGAGAGACTTAAGAGTTCTTGGGAGGTAGGGGGAGGAGCTTTCCTTCTGGTTTCTATGTAGTAGAAGTGTGTAAGCTCTCAACCAGAAGTGGAAGATGACAATTTTTTGTCTTTTGTGGGCAAAGACATGCTCTATTTCATCCGAAAGGGTCGATGTGTGGAATTTCTCCTGCCTGATATATGTCCAGAATTCTTACTCCCTCTGCTGCTTCTCCAAGGCAACCACTTAATTTGTTCAATGCCTTACAATATTGCACAATATTTAATGCCTTACATTATTGACCAGTGAACCAGGCTGGCAGTGAAACAGGGAATATCATCACAAGGCTCCAGTGTACTCAAAAGTTTGGATGACGAAAGTCATCAGTTTAATATAACCATTCAAGTTCTGATAGAGTATTTACCCGTAAACATTATTTTTAATGCTGATTTGTATTCTACAATGTTTCCTGGGGAGGATTTCTGCATTCTCCCCAGTTTTACCATTTGCATTCCTATATTCCATCGCTTCAAATATGTCCCAAGTACATGAGCTGACACGGCCATTGGAACTCTGGGTTAGTCCTCAACGCCACCCCCGCCCCAAATATTGCACAGAAACTTATACATTGGCCATGCACTTGTTGTTTCGCCAAAAAAATCCTATTCGCTAAGAAAAAAGAAAGACATTCAAAGAACTCTCACATTCCAGATTTTAAAATATTTCAACAGCGAGTCTCAGAGATAGCTTGCATCTTCCCTTCTATCATATTGTTTAGTAACAAATAAATCCCCCAAATAAGATTGGTCTCTCACTCCATGGCTGTTTGTGGGATGTTGCTATGTGGAAATTGGCAGCCGTGCTCACTAACACAATATACAGTCACCACACTTTACAGTATAACTGTGAAGGCTGTGAGACATCCTCCTGTCATGAAAGGTGCTAGGACTCAAAGATTTTTTTTTACATATTTAGAATGATGCCGTATAAATCCTAGAAATGTCAATTTTTAACATAGCTAAAAGGTTCATCTCACTTGTTTGTTAATTGGTATCTCTCCTCCGATTGTGAGGCTAAGTAAAAGCTAAAATGTTCCTAGATATCTTGTGGTATTATTGTAAGTCAATAATTCAGTTTTTGTTAAATGTAAGGCAGTAAAACCACTAATCCTGTTTATAATGCAAACCATGGCAGAAATGGTTCTATAGTCCCTGGATTCCATGCCTGAACAGCTATTGGCCACATAGTGCTTGGTTGGAATCTGATTGTGGATTGCATTTCACGGTTGCCTTAATTGCATTCAAATGAATTTTTAATTACGTTCTCCTCTCTTGCCAGTATTATATGTCTGTGAAACCTTTTACTTGTTGTCAAGTGAATTCAGAGACATGCTAAAGGCTTTTAGTGGAGGCCTGCTTTTTTTTTGGCTTCATAATAATCCTTGCATTTGTTTCACTGTATTCGCTTATCAGACATCTAAATGTAGCTTTTACCATGGGCTAAAAAGCAAGGGGTTTCTGTGCTAATAATGCTTACGAGGCGAATCGTCGGTAGGTCTACTCTGGCACAAGTTGCTTAATATTTAATAACAGTGCTCCTTTCCTTCCCTAATTGACTAGAAAAAGTAGGTCATTGGAATGTTGTCCAGGTTGATATTATCATACCACTGATTAATGTCGAGGTCTTGTGAAGCGTAGTGAAAGTCCCTGTCTGTGCTAATACACCTTCTGATACTATCAAAAGTGACTCAAGTAGATTTTGTATGAATGCAGTAAGGATGGTTGTGTAGCATTTAATACGTGGGAACTTTACACACAAAGAAAGTTGTTGAGATTCAGTCCCGCACTTGAAGGCAATGTACTGCAGAAATAAGATTGACAGAGTAGTGCTGGGAATGAATACATTGGGTTGCATTGCTTCTCAGGTTGTTAATTGGTGTGGGTAATGCAATGTGACACAAATGTACCTTGAGCTTTTTCACCAGAGCCAGCTGTAGGCATTTTAATGTGATATAGCGTCAAATTAATTGCATTTAGAGTATCACAATAATGTAAAAGCAGTTTTGCAGTGAAACCAAAACTGCAAAATAAATAGCCCTGTAATGTACTAAGAATAAATTTGTAATAGCTTCCTAGCTGTTATCTGATGGTGTAATCCTTTCATAATGACACCTCAGCAATACAGTTTGGTGAGATATCTGATCCCAGTGAGAGTGTTCAATATGTGCCACAGAATCCATTCTGCTCACAGCTGTTCAGCTGAAGTTGGAAAAGCATTTGTACTGCAGAATATAACAGATATGTAGGAGTGAGATGGAAACGTAGCCCAATCGATGAACTTCAAATTAACATGTATAGTGTAAGAGCATTTCTTCCATGTGCTGTACCCCTTGATTGGGTTTAACCTTACAGCTTACTCACAGGTATCTCACTGTAAAAGCTTCCGCCACACGTTAGGAATTTTATTAGTTTGGGAAATGAAACTTAAGATCAGTTCAGCTGCTAGTTCTGCAAAGTATGAGAGCCTCAGACAACACTGTCAAAACAAGATAACTCCTTCCAACATCGTAATCCTGGAATGGAAGAACAGTGGAACATTTAAGAGAATGTATTTGTGGGGAAACAAATTATTTCATGCCAGCACATGTGATTGATTGAGTCAAGGCTTGTTGACACAAATGATGGATCAGATCTGGCACAATTTACCCACAATTGTATTTGATTGATCCTGAAGAGGACTCCACAATGTATTGTTCCTGGACTGTAGATACCTCATTAATGTCTCGGGAAAACCTCATTGTAAAGAGCCTGCAGTGGGAAGTGGCAGTGAATGGTCTGAGAGTTTCAGAATGACCAATTCATTCTAATTCTTGCTCATTCAAAGTCTACTCAGTGTTGCTAAGGATTGATGTGGAAGTGACAGTTTGGCACAGATGGTAATACCTTAGTGTCTGAAGATTGAGTTCCAGCTACATTTAATTTCTTGGCTTCATTATAACACTGGTACAATGGTGTGGGGGCACTGCCTTATTGGAGATGATCTCCTATCTAATCTGGTGATTCAAGTCAGCATTGAAGAGACCCATGTTGCTATTTTGTACTCCTGCTGTCTTTGACAATACTCTTCTCTCATCCAAAATAATTCATGTAGCCCACAGCACTGCTCCCTGTGCATGCAGTGCTGTGGGCCATATATGAAATGAAAGTATAGTTATTATTATTGTCTACCCTCAGCAGAAAACGTCCAACATTATCCAGAGTGAGAAACACTTTGCTCCAGTACCTGTAAAGCAAGGGTCCAATCCTATCAGAAATCCTGACAGAATCTTGTTTTCCCAAGTCTAACCTATTAGAGCCAATTATTTTTGTTCATTTAAAGTTCCTCACTTTGAAAACAACCAGACTTGCTCTGGCTTCTGCTTAGCAGAGCAGTTTGGGTTTTAGCTTTATATTAACTGAGCATTCCGGTGTGACCACATCTGAAATGTTTTGCCTAAACTTGTATCTCAAACTTATATTTGTCTCAGAAAATGCCAGGATTCAAAATGTTATCTTGTGGAGAGTTCAATTTAATAAGAGCAAGGTGAAAGAGACGTGATAAAATGCTGAATGTATTGCACAGATCTGCGGTTGAGAATAATTAAATACCCACCTGCCCCATCTTGAAACGACAGCACATTGTGCTGAGGCACTGGAGGACTGTGCGAGGGACACTCTCTATTCTACACTTTCAAACAGAATGAGGCTCCCCCAACTACTGCGGTGTTTTTTTTAATTAAGCCTCGGTAAGCAAGTTCAAGTGCATTTGGGAACTGATAGAGATGAAGTGATCTGAAGTGCTCCATTGTAGTAAATTTAAATGTGAATGGAATGGAAGCTTGAAAAACCTTTTTCCCATTAACTAGATGTGGCAACAATTGAACTGTCCGGGTATTGTGCCATTCTTAAATCTGCAGGTACTATTTATTAATGCAAGTTCTTTCTAAAAGCCACCGTGTCTAACCTCTGGGAACTCTGCATAAACTGTTGTGGACAGTTTCTGTGTGGTCTCTTTAGTAAGGAACTATAGACCAATGTTGGGAGTATATAGAACAGTGTTAGTACTGTGATACATGGAGTAGCACTGCACATTATAAGGCTGCAGTATAATTAGGAGTTACAGAAAATATTAGTACAGCATATATCGATATTGTAAGGCTACTTAGTCCTAAAGGAATTGTGTTGACATAAAATATTGCAGATGTTAAGAAGCAAGGATTGTGGTTAGTTGGTTAGTCAGTGGGTCAGTCAGCATGTAAACCAGAAAAAGAGGTTAACATTATCAGCTCTGGCCTTTCCCAGGTACTGATTAAGGACATACCTGTAATGTTGAACCTTCTTTCTCTTTACATTACCAACCAAGAGCGTCTGTTCTGACTGGAGACCTTCACGTGCACAAAAAGTACTTGTTAAATGTCGGATCAAGAAGGACAAGTGTCTAAAATTGTCCTAAGCTATTTTAGTAGTAGACGTCTGAAATTGAATTCAAAGAAATCGATGCACATTTGTCAATTGTTCAAGTTGTATTGGACAGTACAACATTTCACAGACACTGTGAGCCAATTAATGGAGAATATGTCTCCACAAGACGGATTTCAGTATTAACTTAAGTAAATAACTATTTATACTAATAATAATCCTTGCATTTGATATAGCGCTTTTCATGTCTTCTAGATGTTTCAAAGCGCTTCACAGAATATACTGTATTTTTTTATGTATATTAAAATATATATATGCGTATAAATATATAAATATATAATATTTATAAATATATATACAACTGCTCCAATGTAAATGATTTTGATTGCTGCACTGCTCTGAGCTGACCTTACTGGGGTTTTGGGCTGCTTTAAAAACATCACAGAAAGAATAATACATGGAGCAAGTTGTGTAGTTTGCATCTGCGTTGCCTATATTCACATCATTCAAAAATTCTATTTGTAGGTGAGTGTGCATATCAGTCCATGTACCCAAAGGGAGGAAAAATGGGTTTCTTTTTTGTTTGTTCTTGACAAATGATTTTTGTTTTGTTTCGTTCAGTCCCCTGGAGAAGAAATACGCTTTGAGATAGGATGGCTGTCTTTTTGTGATGTTTGAGGGGATCTAGTGTCAAGTTAGTGTCTCAGTACTTTCAGTGAGACTGCTCAATGTGTACCGACATATTTTTGTGAAATAAATCAAGGGCATGGTTGTCTGCTTTTAATTACCTCCCACCTCCTGACTATTCACCACCATCTTGTCCCTGTGCCATGTCAGGTGGTCAGATTACAGATGATCATTACAGTTTCAGGCAGGAATAAAAGACCGTGGACAAGTTATGAACAACCACCAAGCCAAGGAACAATGCAAGATCTGTTCTGGGCTTTAAAAAAGGTTTTTTTTTAGTCATCACAAGGTATTCAGAGTCTGTGATCCATTTTCATTATGTCCCTGAGTGATTCCCCCCCACCCACCCCCAACTCAAAAAGGAGACCAGCTTTCTGTTAGTTGTATTGTTCTGCCCTGTTGCCTACAAACTGAGCAGATGTAGTGAAACTGGACAGAAGCCACAGAGAGGAGGATGCCAAGCAGCGAAATTAGATTTTAAAATCCCGTGGATCTGCATTTGGTTGTATTTAGACTTGGCTAAGATACAGATCAGAAACTATTCCTTAAAATGTAAATGTGCTTCTTTTGAATTTCTGTGTAGTACCCTTAAAATTAATGTGCTACAATATTTGTGACTGGGCCCATTCTTATTATACTGAACTAACCTTTTGCCTCCTTTTTAGTTTTTATATGAAAGAAGTAGTTTTTCTGCAAGTAAGTTTGTTGTGTCGGAGATTAAAATTCACCAATGTTTCTTTCCAAACATAATTGAATAATTGAACGATAGGATACCTTTATAAAGCTTACAGAACAACGAGATGCGGAGAGATGGGGGTAACATGCTACCCCACAAGGAAAGCGAGAGATATGGGGCTATTATACACTATGTGTAAACTCATGTACAGAGGGAATCATAAGTCCCCTTAATTATATAATGAGCAACCAATGCTTTAGCTGGCTGTTAATTGCATAATTAAGGGGCCTGTAATTCCCTCTGTACATGAGTTTACACATGCACATAACAGTTGCGTTTGCAGATGGTTTATACATAGTGCATAATAGATCTCAGAAAGCAATTTAGCCCACATGGTTTTCATAGGTTCTCCAGTGGCTTAGATATTGCCATTTAGAAGTATTCGTCAATTCACTTTACAGTATAGCTGTGAAGAGCTTCGAGACTCCTCGAAGACGTGATAAGGCACTATATCAAATGCACGGATTATTATACTGTCCGGGAATGCTTTGTTGAAAGATTTAGTATGATGCAGGAGAAACTGAATTAGGGCGCGAGTCTTATTTTTATAATAAGTGGTGCATACTTTTCGATTTTATCTTTTAAAAGTTTACTGTATTGTTGCCAGCCAGATTCTATTGTCCATGAAGGACATAAAGATAGAGCGAGAGGTTGGACAAATGTTTCAGGAGTTGAAATGCAAGAGTTCATATTTGAGAATTAATCTCCATGTAAAACTCCACATATCTGAACACATCGGGCTGTTTTAGGGGACAGTGATTGAAAGAGAAAATAGGTTTGTTTAACAATGTCTCTTCAACCTTTGCCCTGACCAACAATCCCCCCCAAGTAATATTCATCACTCACTTCTTTGGCTTTTTCTGGACATTGCTGTGTTACAAATTGGCTGAAGTCACTACACTTTTCATTATGGTCCTGTGAAGCATTTTGAGATGTCCTACTGACGTGAAAGGCGTTATATGAATTGCAAGGATCATTATTATTTTTTAATGATTCTGATCCTTTATATTTACAACTGTAAAGTCAACTAAAGTGTGAAAAGGAAACAAAAGGAAACATCTGATGTGCAAAAGATTTTCAAGCAATACTTTATTGTTTTATTATTTGTTTATCCATGACACATTTTCACTGTAGATTATTTTCTGGGAAGTACATTGTTTCTATAATTAGTTATTGACGTTTGTACGCTATATAAAACAAAGAGAGACTTCCTCAAATTGCTATTTCCCCTGTTGTACAGAAATCAACAAGATACAGATTAAAAAGTAATGAAAGCAATGCCTGTACAGTGGGAACCAATTTGATATCATGATAATATTATAGACTGTCTTTGTGCTAAATTAGTAAATTGTGCAAAGAGATTTAATGGAGGAACTATGAATATGAAAGACTTAAAAAGATTTGCACACTCCATCTGGCCATCCCAATGTCAAATACCATCTCTCCCTATCTTGTATTCTCCTTTGAATCAAAAAGGCATCCAAAGAGGCAATTGGATTGATGATTGGCTTCCTCATTTTATGAGGAAAGGAAATTAAAAATGCATTCCACCACCATCCATCACTAGCTCATCCAGTGTTATCCGTAGCAGTCACCACTTAAATTAACTGGGACATTCAGGCCAGATGTTCCAGGTTTCACTGGAACAAAGAATTAGAGTTGTCCCAACAATTTGTTGGTACCTTCAGTGTTCTTGAGCAAAATAGAAGAGGTCACAATTAGGAACTGTGATAAGATAAGCTCTCAACTCCACCCTTTAAACAGCAATCAAATCTTCAAGAATGTTTACTGTATTTTATATATGGTTTACACATAGTGTGTAGAGAAACCACTCTCCCCCTCAACATAACATAACATAATAATCCCTCAAGAAAAAAAACAATAATAAATTGGTCACTTCAATCCCCGACTGTTTGTGAGACGCTGCTGTGCGCAATTGGCTGCCGTGTTTCACCTACAAATATACAGTCAATTCACTTTACAGTCTATTCTGTGAAGCGCTTTGAGACTTCTAGAAGATGTGAAAAGTGCTATATCAAATGCAAGGATTATTATTATTATTATTGTTATTATTTGACCTGAAATATCGTCATGTTCTCTGTTTGGGTAGGAATGAGATGCCCAACAGATTGATATTAATTTTTGGATGTGTTTGTGTTGGTTTTTAATAAGGAGAGATCTCACGTTTGTTTGAAAAAAGTATCTCGTGTCACGGACCCATTGTTATGAAATGAAGCCATTGACAAGTGAACAGTGGCTCTCACAGACAACATTCCAAGGAGGTTCTCAATGTAAAACAGTAATAGCGCTCATGTGGGTTTTTTTTACACAATGTTTTAGCATTCCAACAGTCCTGAGAACTATCACGTTTCACTTGTCCCAGGAGATAACCTGTCCTGTTGATCTTACTGCACGCTGGCTCACCTTAACCCTCAATAACCCTGAGATGTATTGTCATTTTTCCCAAATAAATATCATGGCTTTGGCTCAGTTGGTCATTTCCTTGGCCTCGGAGTCAGAAGGTTGTAACTGACAAATTCATTGTTATACTGTGGTCGCACTGTATTGTTCAAGGTGCTGTCCTTTAGATTATACATTAAACAAGTACATAATATGTCTGTTCGAATAGACATAACAACAACAATTTTCATTTGTATAGCGCTCTTCGTGCGGGACAGTGTCTCGGAGCACTTGACTCACAATTCAAGCTGGACAAGCAGCAGAATCTCTTTGATGTAAAACATGAACAATTCATACTGGAAAACGATTGTAAAGCTATCACTGAAAGACTAGTAACTTGTTCATTGGGAAACGTTCAATAACCATTCAAATACTAGGTTACAAATAAATAACAATAATCCTTGCATTTGAAGTAGCACCTCATCATGTCTTCGAGACGTCTCAAAGCTCTCAAATTGACTGTGTATTTTGTGGGAGAAACGCAGCAGCCAATTGCGCACGTCTAACTTGCTCCGAATGTATTTATTTTTAATCTGATCAATTGTGACAGTATATTTAAAAACAAACAGTGAAACTGAGTCTTTTGTTTTGTTTTACAAAAAATTAACACAGGACTACCTACCTACGGAACGCCCTGCAAGCGAGAGAGAACGCAATGAAAAAGTTCAGGACATTGAAGGACAAAGTAACAGAAGAACCTTTGCCATCCCTGCAGGTGATCCACACGGATGCTAATCGCTCAGGCTCTAAGCTATAAACTTGCTAATGTATAAACCTCCGAATGTATTTTTTTAAAAAGAAGTCTCTACTTTTAAATCTGATCGATTGTGATAGTATATTTAAAAAATAAACTACCTTAGAATAAAAAATGCACTCACTAGTACTTTAGGTAATCATAATTAATGACATTTGAACATTTTTAGAAATAAAATGTAACAATAGCTATGTTTAGTTTTATTCAGTGAGATTATTACTATTATCGTAATGCAATAATTATTATTCACTTATTTGTAGAAACTGATTGACCCCAAGAATTAACTCATTTATTTATAAAAGATCCAATGTACTAACAGAGAATAATTGATGTAACTTGTTCGGATGGTAGCAAAGGCACTGTACAACATATTTTTAATTAGAATCCTACATGGAGATTAAACGTGATCAATTAATAACTATGCCTGCACTACTTTCATTTTACATAAGGTGGATAACTCTTGCGTCTTGATGTGTTTTCTCCCAAACACCTCTACCACTTTGAAAATTTCGTTCATGGGAAGTTAAGTTAGAAAATATGGACAGGCACAGCACTAATAACTCTAATAATTTAGTAATTTGGTACAGACCTTATTTAATTGTGCAACTCTGTATCTGTTTGTCACTCTGAATATGACCCATATCCTTCCCTCAAATTACAAGTGAGAGAACTTGCTCTCAGCTGCAACCTGCCTTCAATTATTATTATTATTATTATTAATATTAAAATAATAATAATCCTTGCATTTGGTACGGCACCTTTCACGTCAGGAGGACGTCCCAAAGCAGGATTTACTGTGAAGTGGAGTGACTGTGTATTTGTGGGCAAAACAATTTGCACACAGCGATGTCCCACAAACAGCCATGAGGTGAGTGACCAATTTTATTTTGGGGGATTGTTGGCCAAGACACCGGGATAGAGAGACTCCCTTCTCTTTTTGAATGTTGCCATGAGGTTCTGTAACCTCCACCTGAGCAGTGGCACCTCAGTTTAACGTCTCACCTGAAGGAAAGAAAATGGGCTGACAGACCAGCTAAATGCAAACTTGGACTCGACTCAATGATAGTGCAGTTGCTTAATCTATGCATCACATGATATTATAAAAATTCTTTGAACGTGGCTTTCAAGGTTTGACGTATGTCCCAAGTTCAAGTATTCTTTTTCCAGCCCTATTTATATTCAGAAGGGTTATCTGAATGGATAACATTGTTCTGTTTATCGCCAAAGCATTGCTGTGTTTCAAAAGTCGGTGAAAATATTTGGTTCTATGTTCAAACCCTCGCTCTGCAATCCATGTTGTAAACGTTAGAAGAGAATGTCTATTGAGAATTATCACTGGGCTTTAATTACAACTGTGTAGCAATTAAAATGGCGAGTGAAGGTACTAAGTGGCTTGCTGATCTATGTCGCTCACAGCTTGGCTTTGCTGCACTGTGATTAGCGACGCAGCGAGTGGCTGATCTCAGCAGGGCTTGTCTGGGGCAGGTGCCAAGTTAAAGCAGAGATATCTCCAGGGGAAGGAGAACACCCCTTTCTGTCTGAGCCAACCTATTTTAAGGGTCACCACTTGGCCAGAGCCTTGGGAATATATAGCATTAGCCACAGGACAGCTGCAGAGTATAACGCACAAACATAGAATCAGAATAATTCAAGCAACGTTTTATTTCCCCCCAAAAGAATACTTACCCATTGTTCAAAAGCCCTTTCTCTCAGTGTAACCCATTATCAACATTATTAGCTCATTAGTCAGAGCCAGGAATCCTTAGTGCAATGTTCTAGTGAACATACTTTAGATTAGGTTTTAGGATCTGGCCCATTTTCTGAAGCCAGCTTGAAGGTTTGCCAGTTCTATACCAAGATAAGAAATGAACCTTTGTTTCAGCTGATGGTACATCATCTCCCCATTCTGAAGTGAACTGCCTCAAAAGTTTTCAGAAAACAAAAAAAGCTTTCTTTAATAAATGCTGATACTCATTTTTATAAAATGTCTGCAGTATTGAAGGCAGTGAGTTGATATGGTTTGGGTCCGTGTCAGTCTTAAGCATTTTTACTTATTATTATGAGACACATCTTTGAGATTTCCCCTTTCCCCGCTGGCCACCCATTGTGCCTTGGTTGAGCGGGTGACTAGGTGACCTGCCAATACAACGATGTACTTGGTTGCTAGGAGCTATGTGACACCCGTTGAGATCAGGTTAACTTGCCCTCAGATCTATCCTCTCTCTCTCACTGAGAAAGAGTGTATCCTCTTATCTTTGCCTTTGCTCTTCCACTGAGCCATGAAATGGTACCTATCGAAGCCATCCCAATACACAGTATTCTGGCTCATCAACTTTGACACAGAACCAAAGGATTATTTTACCTTGGTAGCTTTTGGATTTTGTTTTCTCTCCCAACACCTATCGTCTCTTCAGTAAATTCCACGTCTGGCATTAATCCCTGACTGTGCTGCTGGAAAACTCACCAGCAAAGCAGCTGGGATGCAAAGCAGCGATGTTAAACAATCCCAGTGCGCCAGAGCTAGAGATGTAAAGTGCTTCTGAAACATCTAAAAGCTCTGCTTTGGAGCTAGGTCCCTGGTAATTGCAGGACCCAAGGGACAAATAAGGCTGGATCCCCTATTCCCTATATCTCAACATGTTATTGCAAGTGACACAATGTGAAATGACCCGTTTCCACGTTAGTTAGAGGTAACGATATAATCAGACCCCAAGATATACACATTTCTCTGCTTCAGTGATGTATCTCCATGAAAGCTATAAACCAGCTACAAACCACAGGATGCTACAATCCTTTTTGTATTTTGCATGTTACTTTTTATTTCTAGGTTTGCAAGCAAACAATTCTGTCTTTGTTATCTTTTTTTTAAAGACAAAAAGTCAAGAAAGCTTTCACTTTAATCTCTGGCATTGTTGCAAAAAGTACTTAAAATGGAAGGATATTGTTTGTGCCGACTTCACCAATAGAAGAGGAAATTATATGGTGCAAATTTCAGACATACAGTTAAGGTGGTTGATGCAGATTAACAATCGCAAGCATATAGTGTTTCATTGCCATACTGTACATACATTTGCTTCTCCTAGAATAGAGGAAGCTACTAGGATAACAGCATTGTGTACTGTTCCACCAGTCAGAGCCACAACTCTTGCTAGAATGAAAGAAGATTACTTGAGGTTTGTACCTTCGGATCAACTATTGCAAGATCAATACACCACACTCATATTGAAACTCACATTTGCAGTGGAATAAAAATCCCACTGTCCCATTTCGCTGCCACATAATTGAAAAGAATTGTCCCTCCCTGCAGCAATAATATAATGACCTCCTAACCTCCATTGCTCAGCCCAGAAGGGACATAGTGTTTGCCTTTCAGAGCAATAAAACAGGAGCTGTTGTCAGCATTTCATTGACAGAATATTTTCAAACTAACTCCAGTTGAACTTCACCTTGTGGCTGCCGCAGTAATCATGGCAGCTCACTACATTTGAAACTGATGGTGATCAAATTATTAACCTCGTTAATGAAGGCGAGGCACTAATTAGGCATTAATCGACTGCATGTCTACTGTATTACAGGAAGCACTGGGGACTGGATGTTAGCACATAATCTCTGGGATTAATCGCAGACCGGATTGATGCTGCTGTAAATGTCCTGTGTGATATGGGCCTCTCTCAAGACAATCCAAGTGGATATCGATTGAACAAACTAACCGTAATGACATGAGTTAGATAGAGTGCTTCTCCTCGATGTTTGTAGATTATTATCTCTTAAAAACAGTTTTCTTTGTTAAAGACGGGATCTTGTGGTGAATGATTTTAGCTGTAAATTATTTCTGTCTGCACTTGCAGGATGTAAATCCCACTTTTTTAAAAAAAACTATGATGGGAGTAGAGCTGCAGAAACCCATTTTGAGCCGTGCCCTCTGTCAGTCTCATGTCAGCCTTACAATCAGCAGAACCACAGAATACAATTTGAACGAAGTACAGGTCAGAGCACAATGCCTGGCTCATCAGCCTGGTGTCTGGCAATGTGCACATTACCTGCATTGCACACAGTGTTTCGGGAATAGCAACTGTTTGTTTTTCTGTTTCATTAGGCAGTCTGTCAGTAATGGCTTTGCTGATAACAGTGACCTTTTATTGCGGCAAAACAGATTTTCTATTAGCAAAAGGTGGGTGAGGGGAGGGTGATGGTCATCTGTGTTTTATAAGACAAAAAGATAAGAAAGCTTTCACTTTAATCTCTGAGGTTGCTAGAAAAAGTAGTTAAGATGGAAAGATATTATTTGTGCCTGCTTCATAAAAAGAAGTACTTTTTGCAATATAAATATATATATATTTTTGAAGTGGCCATGAATAATCTTGAACAGCCTAAACAGGAAACGATGGGATGTGGAGGATCTTGTAGGTTAAACAGTACCTCCCGGAGAGACTTTTGGATGGAAAAGTTTGTGAGCAGATTGTATCTTGTTGTATAAATATAGTACTTGCATTCAGTTTGGTCAAAAAAAATCAAAGGTTTTCAGAACGTAGAAATACAGAACAGGATAGTTACCTGTCAGCTGTTTTATATCGTGCTTTAGCTTTCTGTGTGGGTGTGGGTGTGTGTGTATGTGTGTTTTAAAAGCATTTAAAAGTTTGTTTGTTGAAATTGATTTGAAATATTGTGGAAATTAGAAGGAAGCCACGCAGCGATTATTGACAAATGAATTGATAAATTTCAAATTCATGCAATCGAGCATTTCATGCAGAAAAGACAATTTTCACATGCTTCAACCTGGACTCTGATCCCAGATGAGATTAGAAGGGCATTATGTGATTTTCTTTTCAACCTGGTGCTAATTATTGCCAATCTGCAGCCTTGGAGATGGGCAGAAGTGACCAGGGTAATGTATCGTTCTGTTGTTTCATTTCCTCCCCCTTCTTTGCCACCATTTAACCCTCGTTCAAACAGCAGAGCTAATTGCTTCCAGCAGTAGAGCGGACTTCTCAAATTCTCTGTCTTATAATTCTCGTTCTTTGTTGTTTTTTGAGGCAATGGGACTATTTGATAAACCAAGCACAGGTGCAAAGTGCTTCACAGGATATACTGTAAAGTGCAGTGACTGTATTTTGTGGGTGAAGTGCAGCAGTCAGTTGCACACAGCAGTGGGGATTCCAGGAGAGAGAGAAACTCCCTTCCCTTCTCTTTTCATAATTTATATGAATCTGTTTCTGTATATACTTGCAACAACTTGATTAAACGATGAAGGGTTGCGAGAATGATAGATCGCCTGTGACTGCCTTGCACTTTTTTTTATGATTAGTGCCAAATAAGCAGCATTTTATTTTAAAGAAAAATTACAAGAAACTGCACCACAAGCCCTGGAGCTGTGGATGTTTAGAGATGAGTTAATTATGGTGTTCAAAATAGTTGATGAAGTAAACCATGAATGACTGCTCTGGAATAAAACAAATTCTTATAAATAAATGTTGTTTGAAAGGAGGGGAGAGGAGGTAAATGACAGTATCTGGAATACAAAACTGGATAACCATTTTGGAAGTGTGAATTTACAGACTTTAAGACCCACCTGTCCTTTTTCAGATGCTGATTGACTTATTGTTGTGCGTTCCCTACAGGTGTGTTTCTTTTTATCCAGACGTGTGAATTTCCTAATAGCAGAGAACACGTATAACATGTCTTTTGGAGTCTCTCTCCCCACCCTCCATCCCCACTACCCACACCCTGCCCCCTCCTACCCCCCCCCCACCATCCCCTTTAAAAGGCACAAAAAGAGGGTGGACTGCATTGTTGGCCAAACTAAGTCGCCTGAGAACAATGTGATAGTCCATGGCGAGCTGTAGAACTGAAGTAAACAAGTGAATGCAAGCCGTGTGGTGTGGGGCAATAGTTGCCAGGCAGGAAGCCAGGCAGGCAGACAGGTAGGTAGGCAAGGCAGGCAGACAGACAGACAGGTAGGCAAGGCAGGCAGACAGACAGAGCTACATTGCGTGCATCTGAACCAACCTGCCCTCTCAAGTGCAAACTACCACTTATGAAAATCCCCAGAAGTCTTGCCTTGCCTATGTATCTGTGTGTCTATGTGTCTCTCTGTGTGTATCTATGTGTGTGTGTCTATGTGTCTGTGTGTGTGTGTGTGACTATGTGTGGGTGTATGTGTGTGTGTTTATGTGTATGTCTTGGTTCTTCCTGCTGTATCCAATCGCTCTCGGGTAGAACTAATGCCACCTGTGCCCCCAAACCGCCTCCCCCTCTCCCTCGCCCACCACGGTCCCTTTGAACCGCCATCGCACGCCAATGCTCCCAAGCAGCTGTGGCTCTGGGTCCCTGTTGACATACACACAGCATTGTCGAGAGAGATAGGGCCGGGGAAGCCTGTCACGCAATCAATCGCCTGCTTCTCTCTCTCTCTCTCTCTCGACGACATGTATGATGAAAGGTACGATTCTCGTGTTAACAGGGATTTGTGATCCCATCACTGATCAAATAACCCAGGCCCAGGGCTCGCGTGCTGTGCGCTGAGCCCTTGGGACCTGTGTAATTGTATAATTGGAAGATGGATGATGCGGTTAATACTCCAGAGGATAACGGTAACACTCCTCAAAGTGGCATCTCTCTCTCTCTCGCTCTCTATTGTTGCTGTCTGATTCAAATGAACCATAATAATAATAATAGTGATTTTAATAAATGATAAGAATAAACTCTTCAAAATAAATGATAACAATGTGGTCGATCAAACCACCCCCGTGTGTGTGTGTGTGTGGGACACTCGCTGCCGTGGAGAATTGGCTGCCGCGTTTCGCCCACAAAATACGTCGATTCACTTTACAGTGTATCCTGTGAAGGGCTTTGAGATGTCTCGACGAAGTGATCAGGCGCTGTATCAAATGCAAGGATTATTATTAGTAGTAATAGAATTGATGAGGGGTTTTGTGTGTGTGTGAGAGCCAGAGAGCGAGAGAGAGAGAGATGGGTACCAGATCTCAGGCAGGGTCACCATTTAACATCTCCAAGACCCAAACAGTCAAACTAAAGGCACAAATGCTTCTATCAAAACGCTTTTAGTTTCCTCTCATCGACCAACAAAAGGCAGAGTTGAAAAAGCACTGATTTATTTGTGGACCACGTTACAATGTATAGAAACCAGTGCTGGTCCCTCTGGGAATTGGGGGTTGCATTTTATCCTGGTTATTTGTCCATTACAGAAGTGGGTGGGTGAGTGGGAGGTGGGTTGGTTGTTACAAAAATCCCCCCCTCCTCTCCCTTGTTTTCTTCATTCCTTATTGCCCTGAGATGGTGCTTGTGTCCTGTCCTGAACAGTTCGTTGGATTTCTTTAACCCTTTCTCCAACCCAACCCATTCCACCCCCTCCCCCCCTCCCCCCCTCCCTCCCTACACCAGGGACTCACAGACCGGGACATTGTCGGAGTCCTGACTGTGCATTGAGCTCAGCCCAGTGTCAGAGTCCTCATCCTCGTTGATGTCCAGGCAGGTCTTGGACAGAGTAAGTGCCTCTCCCCAACCGGCGGTGTTGCTCTCAGCCACCCCAGGGTCACCAGCTCTGACCTCCTCACCCTGAAGGGGCTCCAGTCTGTGTCGAGGCTCCTGGATGGTCAGAGAGCCGGCGACCTCCATGGCCAAACTCTGCAGTTCTCTCTCCTTGTCCTCACACAAGCCCTGACTGTCAGACAGCTGCTTCCTGATGTTCTCCAAGTCCGTGTTGAGCCGGAGACCAATGTACAAACTGGTGTCCAGTTGGGTTTGAAGCCTCTCGAGGGACAGAGATACCTGGGCCTCGGGGTCTCGCTGCTCCCCGGGTTGATGACTGTCCCAATCCGGTCCCTCTCGGCGCCGCTTCATCCACCGCCTGTTCAGTTCCTCCTGGATCTCCAGACTGGTTCTTTCTATCAGCTCCTCCTGACGGGACAACTGGTCCTGGAGCTTCTGCACCTGCTCACGGCCCCTCGTCACAGCCTCGGCTCCCGGGGTAGGGTTAGGGCTGGAGCTGGGGTTAGGGCTGGGGTTAGGGCTGGGGTGAGGGCTGGGGTTCGGGTTCTCCTCCTCTCCCGCCCCGTCCACCAGGTACGTGTCCTGCACATAGTTGACGCCATGTCTCTGCATCCTGTCCAGGTGGACCTTGACCTGGTACCTGTCTATCTCCCTGTCCAGCTCCCGGAGTCTCTGCAGCTGTTGGCGGAGGGTGTGATCTTGAGATAAGACCAGGTGCACCAGGGTCTCCATGCGCCCCACAGCCTCCTCCTTGCCGCCGCCGCTGTCCCTCCCCCCCCGGCGCTTGCGGTTGATCTTCGCCAGTTTCCTGAACGCTTTGCGGACGATCCTGCGCTGTTTGTCCCGGGGCAGAGCGGCCAGGGTCAGCCTGGCCCTGCCACTGCCACTGCCCCTGTGGGCACAGGGGGTCTCCCGGCTCAGGACCACCCGTGCCTGAGCGCTGCGGGCCCCGCTGTTGGCCAGAGACGCCTCGCTCCTCACCAACACGAAGGTGACATTGTCCCGCTCCTCGCCCCAGGCCGCCCAGAGCCGCAGCAGTTTGGTTTTGTTGGGCAAAGTTCTCTCAAAGCCTCTCCACTTCTCCACGATACAGTAGGAATCCAGAGACCCCGAGAGCATAGCGCTGTCTCTCTCCTCTCCATCCCCACCCTCCTCCTCCTCCTCCTCCTGGTCACTCCTCTCCTGGTCCAGCACCAACGCTCTGACCACATCGGCGCAGCTGGTGCGTTTGGAGAGACCGGAGACCACCTTCTCCTCTTGGCAAAGCCACACCGTGATCTTACACTGCTCCGTGTCCATCCCAGGGAGGGAGAGAGGGGGGGAGGGAGAGAGGGAGGGGGGGAGGGAGGGAGAGAGACAGGGAGGGAGAGAGGGAGGGAGGGAGGGAGGGAGACAGGGAGGGAGAGAGAGACAGGGAGGGAGAGAGGGAGACAGGGAGGGAGAGAGAGAGAGGGAGGGAGAGAGAGAGGGAGGGAGGGAGAGAGGGAGGGAGGGAGAGAGAAGGAAGGAGGGAGAGAGAGACAGGGAGAGGAGACAGGGAGGGAGAGGGGAGAGGGAGGGAGGAGAGGGAGGGAGGGAGAGAGAGAGGGAGGGAGGGAGAGAGAGACAGGGAGAGAGGGAGACAGGGAGGGAGAGAGACAGGGAGGGAGGGAGACGGGGAGAGAGGGAGACGGGGAGAGAGGGAGACGGGGAGGGAGACAGGGAGACAGGGAGAGAGGGAGCCTGATCTCCAGAGCCAAGATATCAGACCTTTTCTCTCTCTCACTTATCTCTCTTTTCCTCTCTCTGTCTGTCTGATCTTTCCACAGTCGCGATTTCTCTTTCTCTCTCTCTCTTAAATCTCCCCACAGCCGGGATTCCTCTCTCTCTCTCTCTTCTCTGCTTTCTCCTTCTTTCTCTCTCTCTCTCTCTCTCTGTGTCTGTCTGTTTTCTCCCTTTCTGTCTCTCTGTGTGAATCTCTCCACAGACAGGATCTCTCTCTCTCTCTCTGAGCTTCTCCTGAGCTCTGAGCTCCCGACGCGCGAGTTGACTGTTAGTTTAACCTTCTTTATCATGTGACAGACAGACAGACACAGCTCCCGGGCAATGAGGAGCGCTGCAAACTTTTAGCAGATCTCAGCAGACTCTCTCTCACGCCTTTTTCCCTTCCCACTCCTCCCCTCTCCCCCACCCACCCACCTCTCTCACTCTCCCCTCTCCCCCACCCACCCACCTCTCTCACTCTCCCCCACCCACCCACCTCTCTCACTCTCCCCTCTCCCCCACCCACCCACCTCTCTCACTCTCCCCCACCCACCCACCTCTCTCACTCTCCCCCACCCACCCACCTCTCTCACTCTCCCTCTCCCCACCCACCCACCTCTCTCCTCTCCCCACCCACCCACCTCTCCCCTCTCCCCACCCACCCACCTCTCCCTCTCCCCCACCCACCCACCTCTCTCACTCTCCCCTCTCCCCCCCCACCCACCTCTCACTCTCCCCCACCCACCCACCTCTCTCACTCTCCCCCCCCCCACCCACCTCTCTCACTCCCCCCCCCCACCCACCCACCTCTCTCACTCTCCCCTCTCCCCCACCCACCTCTCTCACTCTCCCCCACCCACCCACCCACCTCTCTCACTCCCCCCCACCCACCACCTCTCTCACTCTCCCCTCTCCCCCACCCACCTCTCTCACTCTCCCCCACCCACCTCCCACTCCCCTCCCACCCACCCACCTCTCTCACTCTCCCCTCTCTCCCTCCCTTCCCTCCACCCCCGCCCCACCCCTCTCCCTCTCTCCGAGATCAACTGTTTGTTGTTTATTTTAATAGCAAGAAACCCCACCCGAGCTGGGAAATCCCACAGCCCCAATCCCAGTGATTGCAAAGGAACAAAAGTGGCCCCTGAGTTGGGAGAAGGTGTCCCTTTCCCAGGGAGAAAAGCCTCTCAAAAGAACAGGCTCTGGTCCACTGACATATACCGATTTATATTACACAGTGTAGATTTCTGCCCGAGTGTCATGTTTAATGTGGTTTTAAGTTCATTATTGTTATTAAATTATTAACCGCTCCATAGTCCAACGCTGCAATGTTTGTTTGAACGTGTGGGGCTTTGCGGGTAAGTAACATAGGTTCTCGTGAATGATTAGACTCCACAATTAAATTGTTCATTCGCGGTTCACTATCCTGGTGTCAGTCAGTGGAGAAGCTGTTCTGAGCCTCTTTTATCTTTTGCTCAGCCGGGTGTCTGACACCTGCGGAAACCCATCACCATTGCTTAAGAGTCTCCAAACCAATGTGAGATTTCCATACATCCCACCTGCACATGGAAATCCCAGAGAGAGAGTGTTGGAACGGAATGTGCTCTCTCTCTCCCTGGAGAGACCCATCCTGATTACCTGATTACCTAATTCCGGAGAGTATTAGGTGCAGGTTGGAAAAAGCCAAACTTTAGGGACCCCAGAGTGTGTGTTGGGGTAACTGTTAAGAGTCTAACCAGCTAAACCCACACAGCTTGCCATTGATACCGTTGTCTGACAAGCTTTCCGGCAATCGATCAATTGCTGTTGTTTTAAGCCATGAGGAAGTCGGTCCTTTTTGAATAGTTCCTGTTCCATTTGGTGCTTCATTATTCAATTAGCTTTTCTTTTTTCCAAATGAAACAGTGAGGAGCTGTCAGGAGGTGGATGGTGGATGTGTATGTGGGTTACAGAGGAGGAGTTTGGGAACAGAACACCACATTGTAACAGCCTTAAAAGCAGCAGGGAGGATAGTATGTATGTATTTGGCCTTCGCAAAACTAAAAGGCCACATTTGGCATAAATCACAACGGATCGGTTATAAAGAGGACATTGTGCTCATGAGATGTATTTGACAAACTTGTTTTGATTTGTTTACAAACCTACAGTGTTGACGACTTTAATCCAATTGAAATGCCTCCCCACATCTGAGAGATGTCACAGTGACAAGCTCCCATTACCCCCCACCACCCCCACCACCCCCGTCACTCAGCTAATTACTGGAGATACTCGCTGAGACAGGAGAAAGGGGAAGGTCCTGATTCCCATCCTGACTGTGCAGAGTTGGATAATCTCAGCCAGAGTTTCTTTAAGTTAACAGTTTACTTTGATGCAAATCTTTCTGTCATTTCCATTCCATTCCATGACTGGAGCTCACTCGACCTTTGGAACTGCATCCCCTTCAGGTTCTGCCTCAAGACTTTGACTCTGCTGTAATTTGACTTCCATAATGAAATCTCTTCTAAAAAAATATATCTTTAATGTATTTGAGAAAAATGGAATTCATTTAAAAAACAAAAAGGTGCCACAATTATCTGGAAGACAGGAATAAACCATGATTACAAATTCCAAGATATATTTAACAAATTTCTCATTCGAACCTTAAAGCAATTTAGGAATTCTTAATGTTATTGTGATATACTGTGTTATTGTGTTATTGCTATTGTTTGCCTACATGTACACAGTCACTACGCTTTGCGCTGTGAAGACTTTTGAGACATCTTCCGAATGTGAAAGGTGCTAAGGATTAGGCTCTTTATTTTTCTGCCTGAGAATAAATTGTCATATATACACAGAATTAGCACACCAGGAATATTTATAAGAATATTTGTGAATCAGTCTGACGGGATGTTAGACTCCATCTGTTTGTTTATACTGCCTTCATGTGGACATTAGCAGATCTGCAAACCACCTGTCTGTGGTTGGCAGTCATTAATTGCATCAAATTGTTATTTGAAAATCTTGTTAAAATAATCGTAGAATTTAAATTATTGTATACAATAATGTGCCTTGTGATTATTCTGTATTGAAGGCTGTGGAATATTTCTGAAAGAATTGAACCATAGATTGCACAATCTCATTCAAATCTATTCAAGGGAGTCAGACATTATCACAGAGTTCCATAGTTCTAACCTCCCACATATATTACCTGAAGCTGGAGATAGGAATTGAAGAGAACATTCAACAAGTTGAGCCTCTGATCGGAATTCAAGGTTGGGTCGCTAACGGGTAGGGTGGTCCTTGCTGGACAAGCATCAGGAAAGCTTGCCGGACAGCGATATCAATGGCAAGCTGTGTGGGTTTAGCTGGTTAGACTCTAACAGTTACCCCAACACACACTCTGGGGTCCCTAAAGTTTGGCTTTTTCCAACCTGCACCTAATACTTTCCAGAATTAGGTAAACAGGATGTGTCCCTCTAGGGAGAGAGAGAGAGCTCATTCCATTCCAACAATCTCCCTCTGGGATTTCCACGTGTAGGTGGGAGACATGGAACTCTCAGCTTGGTTTAGATATTCTTAAGCACCGTGATGGGTTTCCACATCTGTCAGACACCCGGCTGAGCAAAAAAGAAACCCTGTACACAAAACACTACAGCTAAATCGCTTAATTAAAAAAGATTGTCATTATATAACAAAGTGTAGTAAATATGTACATATTTGCAATATTTATTCAAATTGTTATTCTCCCCATGAGATAACCTTTACCTTTACAAAATATATAAATATATATCTGTATGAAAATCTCTTCAGGTAACATTGAACACTGCTTTCTTCACAGCAATTTCTTACAGATCAAGAGACGCAGTTTTGGCAACACCAACCACAGTCATAGGCAATTTCAGGCTCAATCATTCTCACAGAATTGATGGAGAGACAACAAGAACAACAGAGCCTGCCATTGAGATTGATTATTATTAACTTGATGGCTCAAGATTTCAGACAACTGTAGCCTAATTTATACCTGAGTAATGATTTTTCACTACACCAGTCCCAAATTATACAATCTACAAATCAAAAATGGTCTCCCAGTAATTGAGCATCATAAGCAGCTTTGGTAGATCAAACCAGAATTTAGCTTATCAGAGCTTAACAGGTGTCAGCCATGGTTCAGTTGGTAGAACTCGTGCCTCTGAGTTCTGAAGCTTGTGGGTTCAAGCCCCACGTTGAGACATTGAGTTCAAACTCGAGGCTGACGCTCCAGTGCTCTGCTGGGGGAGTACCCCATGGCTGGAGGTGCAGTCCTTCAGATGAAATTTAAACTGTGGGCCTGTCTGCCTGTTCAGTTGAATGTGTGATATGAGCCTGGGGTCAATTGCCCTTGGATGTTACCCCCTTACCCCTCCACCACCGTTCTGTGCTGGAGGGCACAGGGCGTCAGCAGCAATTCAGTAACAGCAAAAGGGCACAACAACAAAAACAACAACAAATAACATTTACACAGTGCCTTTCACTTCAGGAGGACATCCCAAGGCTCTGGACAGTCAGGGTTCCACACCCGAGCTGTTGGTTGGGATCAGGGGAACAAGGCAGTGTGTGTTGTGGTGACAGTCACATGTCAGAGCTGCCAATGTGGAGTAGAAAGAGGAGAATTATTTTTCTTTCAGAATCCAAACATTGATCCTGTTAATTATAAGCCATTCGATCTGATCTCTCGTCACCAGCACGCGGATGCAGTCTACTTTATCAGAAGTCTCCGTCATGAAATTCTCCATCTCAATCTTCCCTTCACGAAAGTCCCCAAGTTTACTATACGAGGTGCAACTCACATTGGTTCCCGTGGTCACTCTCCCTCGGCCCAGCTCCACAATGCCGGAAACCAGCATGTCTGCCTTTGGGTCATTCGATCCGGTCAATACCTGGAGTTTTTTAATCCGGATTGAATTCACAAAGATCAGGAGGAAGTAATTGCCCATTTTAGGTGATATACCCCAGAAATAGCCATTTCTCGTGTTATATGCCTTAATGGGCTGATATTGCTTGTGGACCTCAATGTCTGTGTAGACCATCGCTGTAGGATTGTCGGGAAAATTCCAAACCTCCACAAAATCATCATCCTTTAGTTTATTCCTAATGGCCTGGAATGAAGAGTAGTTTCCCATGTGCTGAAAGAGAGACGGTCTAAAACGAATCTCCTCAGGTTGGGCTTTGACCCTGTGGAAATGCTCCAGTAGCCAGTCACAGGGCATCTCGTCATAGAACATGAGCAAGAACCTGGCTAGCTTGGCCAGGTCAGCGCTGTGGTACAGCTTGCCAATGTAGCCCAGTTTTGAGAACATCAGGGTGGTCCAGGAACTGTCAACTGAAGCCACAAATCTCTTCATTAAAGACACAAAATTCTTGGCACACAACACATCATCTTCCAGCATTAAAAAATAGTCAGACAGTTTGGTGCAGGAGTTAACTAGGAAAGCATAGTCCACATTCTGCTTTGATCTGTACCTGACTCTGGCATCTGGATCATTGAAATTTCTTTTGAGCCCTTCCAATGTCGGGTAAATGTCTTGGGGACAACGGATGACCACGAGGTGTCCTGCATCGATGTGCGATCCAAACTTAGCTTCAATTTCCTTCGCAGTGTTGATGCTCCACAACACATCAAAGTCTGCTAGATAAATTACCACCACCATCTCCTCCAACTCCTCAGGACTGCTCTTCTCAAAAATAGACTGCAGTGTGCCTGCCAGGTAACTCTCTCTTCTTCTCCTGACTGATGATATCCCTATTGACAAATATTCTGAAAATAAGAATAGCAAAATGTTTTGTGAGGTTTAGGTGATTTAGTTTTGCTTGTTTTCAATTCTTATAATAATAATATATAATATATAAATGGAATCTTGTTGTTGTTGTAATAATAATAATGCCTACATATGATATAGTGCCTTCGTTCAGACGTCTCAAAGCGCTTCACAGGATATACAGTAAAGTGAATTCACTGTATAGTTTGAGGGCGAATCGCAGCAGCCAATTGCTGAGATTATTATTTTTTGGAGAGACTATTATACCCGGAAAGCGATCTGTCAATCGACTAACATCCAAGTTCTTACTTACTGCTCCATAAACAGAGGAGTGTGGAGTAAGGAAACTTGCCTAAGGTTCTGTCCTCTCGCTTGCGAGGCGAGTGCTCTAACCCAATATGCTACAGGATTGCAATGGTTCCCAAAACAACTATTCATGGTTTTGGAACCATTATAATCAATTAGAATTTAAATTAGATTCCGTGAAGCAGCCGGCAAAACAAAAAAAGGAATCAACGCACGCAACTTACTTCTGCCTTCAGGAAGCGACCCAGCTAGATGTTGGTAAAAAATATTTAATGGTTGAAAAATGTCAAGATGACTCGTGAAATTCTGTGCATGCTTCATCTCGATGTTTCTGCTGATATTTTGCAGAGCACAAACAACGTTCTGAAATCAAAGTATCGCAAGGCATTGATCAGTCGAACATGTACAGATATAACCAAAGGAGCCTGGAGGGCTTGTTCTATTGAGAGGTGACAATAAATAATAATAGTTCTTGCATTTGATGTCGCGCCATTCACACTAAGTGGATGTCCTGAAGCATCTCACAGGCTCTACTATAAAGTTTAGTGACTCTATTTTGTAGGCAAACAAGGAACCAATTTGCGCACAGCAATGTCCCACAAACAGCCATAAAGTGAATGTCCTTTTTTTATATTAAGGGGGAATTTTGACCAGAAAACTGGGAGGAACTCCCTTCTCTTTTCAAATTAGTGCCGAGTGGGATCTTTAACATTCACCTGAACATCACCTGAGTGACACACAGATGATTCCCCCTGCCCTCCCTATTCCCAGCCAGAATCCCAGGGCATTTATACCATAATCGTGATACTCAGAACAAGTCACCCTTTGCAAGTGGGCTTTTATCTTCTTAGGTACTTCACTGCGTCCAAGACACCTTGTGCTACATTTAGATTAGATCAACAAAGCATCGATGTTTCCCTTTGAGACATCTCTTGCCTTGGATGGACTACTCACTGCTCAGGTTGCCCCTGAAGGTGGAAAATGAGAACTAATACATACTCACATGTGGTGAAATTCCTTCAGTGTGGCTACAGCAGGAAAGATGCCAGGACAGGAGACAATAAGGCTCTGGACACAAAGTGCCATGACTGACATGCTTAAGGTCCTGCCAAGCCCTGCCACACATTAATCCATAGCGTTTTGTGTTATCTGCAGCTCAGCTTTGCTGCCATCTGATAATGGGCCTAATATCAGGACACAAGGAATCTGCTTCCAGTTACACCAAACACTGTTCAACAAGAAGGTAACTTCAATAGTCGTTGATCGGGGAAAAGCAGTTTCCTGTGACGACAGCGTTTATAACCACAGTGAGTGACTCTCAATGTTTATGATGACAATCTGACGGTCACTACACAAGGCTAATGCTGGACATCTTAACTAAGTGCAATCACACGTTTATCAGAGGGGATTGTAGGTTAACGATACTTATATTATTAATATCCAATGTAATGATTTATGAAGTGATTCTGTCAGTCTCTGATTGATGTTAAATACATCATTAAAGGGCACCCACTAATTAGACCCCAGTCATGAATATGAGAAAATGTTCTAGGCTTGATTTTCTCACGCCATTTGACTTGAACCATATCTCTGGACATTATTATTATTATTACTCTGCCAGTATCTAGAGGTAAATATTTGTTTATCTACAGTCACTAAAGTTTCCAGTAACATATTGTGAAGTGCTGATGATAAAGCTTGATGATAAAGCGCAAGGAATTATTACATATATACACATATAACTGACAAATGCAAAATGCATCTTTGTCACAGCTCTCATGGTTCTATAAGTGGTTGATCAGCAGAGGGGGCTCTTTCCTTAAGTTAGTTTGAAACACTTTCGCTGCAGCTGTAAGTAACATTGTATTTCGAGACTGAAAAATTGTAACGAAAGCAATTCAAATAAATATTATTTTTTAAACAAAGTGACTTCAATGTCACAGAGTGGGGATTGAGGCCAGTTCACAATCCGCGGTCCACAATTTCCCCCAGTTTTAGGACTAACAGTTAACGGCTGGTATTATAACAGTATTATCTGGAGGGATGAACCGAAAATCTTTCTTCTCCAAGACTAATCTTGTGAGAATAGTTTGCCATAACCTTTAAGGTCACTGCGATTTCTGGAAAATTATTACACTCAGTGTCAATTTGGAGGCCGGTTTCCTCCAGTACATTAGAAAGAAACTCTCTTCTGAAATAAGACTGAACCTAAGGATGTTCTACACTTCTGCATGTCACACGGCAAGGCATTGAGCAGGGACTGAGGCACATCCTAGTCAGTGCGGAAGGAGAATCGAACAGGACAAGTCATACTTGGGGGGAAACAGGTAATGGCTCTCCTCATGGCCAGTTACTGAAGGATAATAAATAAATAATAATCCTTGCATTTGATACAGTGACATAATAATAATAATCCTTGCATTTGATATAACGCTTTTCACATCTTCTCGACGTCTCAAAGCGCTTCACAGAATAGACTGTAAAGTGAATTGACTGTATATTTGTGGGCGAACGCGGCAGCCAATTGCGCACAGCAATGTCCCACAAACAGTCGTGGATTGAAAATAACCAATTTATTATTGTTTTTGGTTTTGGAGGGATTATTATTAGGTGTGTGGAGTAAGGAAACTTGCCCAAGGTTTCCCCCGGCCTGGAATTGAACCCAGGTGTCTCGCTTGCGAGGCGAGTGCTCTAACCACTGAGCTATAGGACTCCACTCCGTAATCTCAAAATGTCTCAAAAATGTCTAGTTTTGTCAAATAATAATAATAATCCATTAATAATAATGCATTTGATATAGCACCGTATCACGTCTTTGAGATGTCTCAAAGCACTTCACAGAATATATCGTAAATAAATAATAATGATATTATTCATAATAACATGAATAACAATAAAATAAAAAGGGAGCAAGCTTTATTATTTGACAAAGCAAGAGAAAAACAGTGCAATAATGTATCTTAGTTTGCAACCCCCACAAACCCACCTCTTGTTTTGTAAGAACAGGGAGAAAGCCAACAGGCTGTAAGCAGTTTAGATTGAAATTGTTTTGTGGCCTGACTAGATCAGACCCCGGTTTCCTTGGTGATACACAATCAGTGTCAAATGTATTCGGATCATTTGTGTTTTTTACACATTACCAAATCTCCAATCACCTTGGGAACATAGGAATTAAAGCTGCCAGTGCCCTTGAGGATAAACTTTATTTAATTCAAAGGGCAGAGAACAATGTAAGCAAAATCCCACGGCTGCAGGAAGCATAAGTGAGCCATTAATAAAAACATACAAGATACATGCCAATGTTTTAACTGGCAACTAGTAAAATAGCAAATCACTGATTACTCAGGAACATAGGAACAAGGAAGAGGCCATTCAGCCCCTTGAGCCTTTTCAGTCATTCCATGAGATCATGGCTGATCTTACCTCAACCCCAATTACCCACCTTTGCCCCACATACTATATATATATATAATATGCATTTTGCCCACAAAATATACAGTCAATTCACTTTACAGTCTATTCTGTGAAGCGCTTTGAGACGTCTAGAAGACGTGAAAAGCGCTATATCAAATGTGAGGATTATTATTATTATTACTATTATTATTATTATACCTTGATACCCTTGAGATGGTGCTTTCATCTTACCGTGGTTGGCTGTGTATCAGAAGCGTTCCTGTAGTAGAACAGTAAAATGGTGGTGAGGAACAACAGCAAACACCAGCGGCGAACATTACACCGCACGAAACAGAACAGCTTTCTCCACAGCATCGTGATTCCCTCGTCTTCGAGCCCTGAAAACACATCAGTCTTTGATGCTGTCACTGATCGGAAAACTTGTCAACGCTTATTAATGCGGCGGCTGGCTGGCCCCAACCGTTTACTTAACAGTAAGTAGGAACCCAGTTGTTAGTCAATTGGCAGATCGCTTTCTGGAGATAATAATCCCTTCAAAAAAAAAAATAATAATAATAATAATTTGGTCACTTAATCCACGACTGTTTGTGGGACCCTGCTGTGCCCAATTGGTTGCCGTGTTTTGCTCACAAAATATACAGTCAATTCACTTTACAGTATATTCTGTGAAACTGTTTGAGAGGTTTCAACGACGTGATAAGGGACTGTATCAAATGCAAGGATTATGATGATTATTATTCAGGGAATAGGCAAGAAGTAAGCCTTTCTGATCTTCGTAGGATCATAATGTCTTCCAGCACAAGAAGGGGGTCACTTAATCCAATGAATGTGTCTGTGGTGACTCACACACACTCACACACCCACACAGACACTTCCACTAACTGTTAGATAGCAATCAAGTTCAGAAACCATAGCTAAATTCCTCAGCTGGAGAGAGGCCAGATACATGTTTTACCTTCATGTCAGGCTGGCTAAGATTTTTGGGGAATGCCAGTGTCACACCCTCCCATTAAGGAGACAACAGGTGAAACAGGTTTGTAAATAACCTTGTAACATCAACGCTAAATGATCATGGGAAGGAATGATTTGCATACATGAAGGAAGGAAGAATCAGACTCTTAGCTGAAGACACTCTGCCATGTTCTAATAGGGGTGGGCAAAATACGGCCCGAGTGCCATATCTGGCCGCCAAATGATTCTCTCCGGCCGGTCATTGTGTCCAGCAATAGAAAAAAGTATAGTTTGTTCAGTCCCAGAAAGTCGCACAAATTTCGCATTTGAATCTGACCGGGAACATCAGCCAGTCACACGGCTTAGTTGTGTGCACGCTCCCTTAAGTGTCGAATTAGGCTGACGTCAGAAATGTACGGATCGGGAAATTTTAAAACACTCACGCGGCAACCGCGACAATACTTTTTACTGAAGAGGATGTTAATTAGAAATTAGTTTATCAAAGAAGCGGAAAGTGGACGCTGAAGGCCGAATAGTTAACAAAGAATGGACCTCTAAANTTTTTTTGTTACCGGTGTGGGTGGAAAAGCGGTGCTTAATTTGCAAAGAAAGTGTGGCAGTGCTCAAAGGCTACAACTTGAATCACCATTTTGAGAGCAAACACGCTTGCAAATATAAGAACATTTCTGCTGAAAAAAAAGGAAAAAAAGCTGATGAGATGGTTGTTTGAATCCAGAAAGAGCAAAGCATTTTCACAAAACAATTTGCATTCCAGGATGAGATTACAAGAGTGAGTTACGTGAATTACCACTCTGCTTGAGGAATTGGAATCCAAGCACAAGGTATGTTCTGTGTCACACAAGTGTAAGATGGCTTAGTTTAGGAAAGGTCTTGAAAAGTGTGTGGGAACAGAGCAGAGATTGATTTATTTTTGGGCTTGAAACAAAAAAAATTGGATTTCCCACAGCTGAATGATGCGAATTGGTTCTCTGATTCCACATTTGCCATTGATATTATGGGCCACATGAATGAACTGAATTCAAAACTGCAAAGGAAGGGGCCTTTGTGCACGATTGTGTTGCAGTGTCAAGTCATTTAAGACAAAATTATTTATTTTATTGCATCAGATAGGAAACGGGCTGTTCTCCCACTTTCCAACTTTGCAACAGATTACTGTTTGCGATCAAAGCCTTAAAAGGTATACTTTGTCACTTCTTGACTTACATGCCAAATTTTCTCGCTGATTCCGGGATTTCAATTTGATCGAAAATAATAATAATAATAATCCTTGATTTGATATAGCGCTTTTCACGTCTTCTAGATGTCTCGATGCGCTTCACAGAATAGACTGTAAAGTGAATTGACTGTGTATTTGTGGGCGAAACGCGGCAGCCAATTCCGCACAGCAGCGTCCTCACAAACAGTCGTGGATTGAAAATGACCAATTTATTATTGTTTTGTTTTGGAGGGATTATTATTAGGCTCTGTGTGGAGTAAGGAAACTTGCCCAAGGTATCGCCCTGACCTGCCTGGAATTGAACCCAGGTGTCTCGCTTGCCAGGCGAGTACTCTAACCACTGAGCTACAGGACTCCACAAATGACCTGTCTTTGGTCTCTTCACCTTTCTCATTTGATGTTGACAAAGCCCCATTTGACCTCCAACTCAAGCTTATTGATCCACAATGTGATCCATTGCTTGCGGAGCAATTCAAATCAATGCCGCTTCCCAGTTTTTACGCCTCTCTTAATGAATATACCTTTCCAAAAATAAATGCGCATGCCCGGATGATGCTTGTGCTGTTTGGATCAGCATACATATCCGAGCAGAATTTTCTGTGATGAAATTCAATTAATCAAAACATAGATCTGTGATGACCGATGACCACTTTGCAGCAGTTCTCCGCATTGCAACAACGGAGACGATGCCTGACTTCATTGTCTGGTTAATGCACATCAGCTCTTTCATTCTTCCCATTGAGTGAGTGTCTCACATTCTCATCAACATGTGAATAAATGAATAAATATTGAATAAATGTCTGCTCAATGAGTTGTTTTTATTTAACCTAATTTTAATGAATGTCAATTATATAGACTTTATTTTATACGTGTGCAAGTGTGAGACTTGATTTTGAGCTATTATTAAGCATTTGCGCCTATATTAAGCGTGTGCCCCGCAAAGCTTACCAAAATTTGTGAAGTGGCCCGCCAGCCAAAATAATTGCCCATCCCTGTTCTAACCTATCTGTATATAAGAAGAAACTCGATGATGCAGAAGGGAGGAGAGGGAATTAGGAGAGGGCATTAGGAGAGGTGGAGGCATGTGTGTAGATTCTCACACTCATGTACAAATCACTTCATTGCCTGTCACTTCTTACCTCTCTGACCTGCTCACACCCTACTCCTCTACCCCCTCCCTTCGCCTCCTGCACATCCCTCATCCACTCCTCTGCACCAGCAGCTGCCGAGCCTTCAGCCAATACCCCCCAACACTCTGGAACTCTTTGCCTCAATCCCTTGCCTTGTCCATCTTCAGACCTCACCTGAAGACCTTCCTCTTTGACCTCCCCACTCTCACTGGTTCCTTCGCACCTCCCTCATCTTCCTCCTCACCAGCCACCACCTCCCCCCACCCCCACCCCACACACACACACACACAGGATCAGTACCAAGCTCCAAGGCCTATGAAGCAGACTGATGTTGCTTTATGCACAGAGCACTGTCCAGCGCACCAACAAAATCTCTCTGTCTTTCTTTTGTCACTCATAGCTTTGCTGTTAGCTGAGCTGACGTCCCACGGGCTCTGAAACGGTCACAGCATGTTGCAACCTGTGGGAGTTTTGGAAAAGTATTCCAACTATTTGTCACTGGTTTTCTTCCTATTGCTTCCCTCTCCCAACCCCACCTCCCTCTCCCAACTCCCACCTCCCTCTCCCGCCTCGCTCCAAATTCAAAGAAAAACAATATAAATTTGTACGTTTAAAGGCACAAGTGGACGGATGTGAGGTTCAGATAGTAACTTACATACATGGCTTTTTTTGGTCAGCCGGGTGTCTGACACATGTGGAAACCCATCATCATGCTTAACAACCAAGCTGAGATTTCCATGTATCCCACCCACACATCGGAATCCCAGAGATAGATTATTGGAATGGAATGTGTCCCTCTCTCTCTCTCCCTGGAGGGATGCATCATGCTAATATTCCGGCAAATGTTAAGCACAGGTTGGCAAGAGACAAGGCTTGGGGGGAGCCTAGAGTGTGTTGGGGAAACTAATGGAGTCTAACCAGTTAAAAATGCATAGCTCGCCATTGAGAGTTCTGCCTGGCAAGCTTTCCCACTACTTGTCCAGCTATGACCAAACTATCCATTCGGGCTAAGGCTTGCAGGGTTAACAAGAGCTGAGTGGGATGATTCCCTGCCCTCATGCCGTTGGATGCAAATGTAGGAATAGTTTTCCCTTGATGCAAATGATAAGGTTTTCAACTAACTTTCTCTTGAATGTTCCAAAGTGTCTACAACTTTTCACTTTGTCTGCATGAAAAACGCACTTAACAAAAAAGTTTCCTGGTGTTTTTGCAGCTTTCGATTCAACAATACATTAACTTCCTGTGAGCGTTTCCCGCGAGAGAGAGAGGACTCGACTCCCAGCACCTGAGAACCACTTGTTCCACAAACTAACTTAATCTCAATTGAATGAAATCAAATGCAATTCCACCATGAGGAAGAGATGTGGTGATGGAGAAAGAGAGATAGAGAGATTCTGTCGCTAGTCAACTACACCAAAACAAATGACTACGGTTGGCTATGAAAAAGCAGTCACTATTGTGAAGCACTTTGAGACATTTTGACGTGATAATGTGCCACAAAAAATACACATTTTTTCCTCTGTCTCCAGTTGGGGGTGAAGATGTGGCCACACAGGTACCAATCAACACCCTTGCTCTCCTGTTCAATGTTTCAGCGTTATAACACAAGTAGTGAGATTTCCCCTTTTAATCAAATGGAGCGCAGCACCGAATCAACCTGCTTAACTGGTCTGGCAGGTTTTGAGCAAATCTAATTGTGTATGGTTATCAGTGCTGGCACCGTGCATTCCTATTCATATGGGGTTAAGGTATACTATCTGGTCCTGTAAGATAATATCCCTCGGACCCTTCCAATGAAGAGCTTAAATGGTTGGATCTGTGGGTCTCATCCCATTGAAGCCATTTCATGGCTTCGCTGATTTTTTTATGAAGAATGACAAAGTGAGGAACAAACCGTTCGTCAGTGGAATCAGCAGCATACAATATTTTTATTTGTGTTTTTTTTAATCAAGGGAGAAGCTTCAAATGGAATTATTCAATTTGCAAACCGGACCCAGCATCACCTAGGAGACACACCACCCAGTGCAGAGGATCAACGGAGTGAAGGATTCAATGTAAAAGAAAATCTCTCTACAACCGATCAACCCACACCCTCACTCAACATCAGAACCAAAATGTTTACGCAAACAAAACCGAAGAGGAAAAATAATAATCTTTAGATTTGTTACAGCGCCTTATCACGTTGTCTCAAAACACTTCACAGGATTTAAAACCTGAAACACTTTGCACATCGCGCAAGGCAGAGGGCAAAGATACCATCTCCATCCTTACAACTAACTCTAGAGTAGATTAAAGGGGGGTGGGGGGCGCGGTGTCGAGGGGTCACCAACCATTTTCTTGTGGCCCAGCCTGTGAGTAAAGGGAACATAAGAAAAGAGCTGGAGGGTGAGGCTTTCATTTGTCTTTTTAATCTCTTCCATCAACCAACCAGACAAGCATTCAAGGTAATTCCTTTCTCGTGACTTCCTCGTTCTGTTGCTCTTTACAGGCAAAAGAGCTGACCAAACAGTCCTGCCCATTACACTGTATAATTACTTTGTTTCACACTTTGTTTACAAATGTAATTTTGTTGTTGCTTTACGGTGAATCCTGTGAAGTGCTTTGTGACGTTCTCCCAATGGGAAAAGTCCAGGAGTATGATTGATTAATTAATGATTATTATAAAGTTATGGTCAGTTTCTCTGATGACCTGATGGTTTAGCTGAGCTAGTGACACGTACGGAAACCCACCACCGTGCTAAAGCATATTCAAATCAAATGCCTCTCCTTCACTAAACAGTCTGTTTGTGCAGACTCTGCTCAAACACAGTACAATTTCTCGGATATAATACAAACTTTCAAACCTCAAAACCTACAGCTCCATAAAGAAGTTTCCAAGCAGTAGTGTCCATTCAGCCCTCCTCATTGGTGTGTGTTCAGTTTATCTGGAGATAGATACCCAGAGAGTAGAGCTACAAACTAGTTGGCATTGAATAACATGAAGTGAATAATTAGTTTTGTCCGGGGGGGAGGGGTGCGGGGCACAGGGAATGGTGGCCAGGACACTGGGAGAAACTCCACTCCCTTTCCAAATAGTCAGGGATCATCAACTTTCCACCTGAACATGCGGATGGGGACCTAGTTTGAGGAATCAATCTGAGGGCCAACAGCACCAGTGACAATGCAGCTCTTCCTATGCTCCACCAACCCCCCCCCCCCCCCCCCCACCACCCCATAGATGAGAGGGAGAGGCTCCCAGAGAGTGGGGGACACAGGAGTTGATGGCTCATCGGTGTGTGAATAAGACCTTCACTCAATGTGGCGAGGCAACACGACAGAATTCGAGAGTGTATGATTACGTTATGTATTACACTGCGCAGACTCATATACATAGGTTATTTATTTCAGAGGCAAATCTGATAAGACTGAGCAGCTATTGTTCTCAACCCGAATCACATGAATATCTGTTTGACAACAAATAAATGACCAATCTGCTTCTTGCTCCTCACTGCCCCCACCTTCCCTGTCCCACAATCAGTGACTGAGCTTCCAGCCATCCTCCCCCTCTCTATTGAACAGTCTCCTTAAGATCCCTTCACTTTTCTCCTGTCCCGCCTCCAAAACCTTTCTCTTTGACCCTGTTTTTGGTCGGCACCCTTAAATTCTCTTCTGTTCCTTATTATTAGGGAAACCTTATTATTGTAGAGAAATATTTCCTGGTGTTTGTCCTGAACTTGACCTTCACAATCCCCTGCAGCTTGGCTGAGCTGTGAGCTGTTGTCACTCACACTCTCACTTCCGAGGCACGAGGTGTGGGTTCATGTCCCACATCAGGGTTTTAATCCAGAGCTGGAGTTGTGTAGCATTATTGTGAGGTGCCATCATTTGCACGAGATATTAAAGTTGATCTTCAACATTCACCAATACCTGTTCTGCTGGTTTAACTCAATGAAACAGGTGGATGTTAAAGATCCCACAGCACTTGATAATATTCATCATCCATTTGAGGGGTGGAGGGTAGCAAAGTGGTTGGTATCTCAACATGATAAGGCACCGTATTCAATGCAGGATTATTATATTCAGTGCAGTGTAGGATTTGGAACTGCTTAGTAGCTTGAACACTGAAGTATTATTTCGAGAACTTATGAATATTTTTCGTTCTGGCTCTATTTTCAAGGACAATAACAAATAGGTATCTTGTTCTACAAGTAGCCTCAGTTATAAGTCTTTAGTTTAGATCACGGTCGAGCTATGAAGTCCGAGGTTTTATAAGCCTTACATTTGATACAGTGCCTTACACATCAGGAGGATGTCTCAAAGCGCTTCACAAGATGTAGAGTGAATTTATATTGTATGTGATGGGGGGTATGATCAAGAACTTAAAACACTAAAAACTCCTGTATAACGACACTGAAGGTTCTTTATCCTACAATGTTAATTTATTAACTTTCTTGTTGCATTAAAAATGACAGTCCCATTGAATAGGTCTTTTAACAAGATGACTCATTCCAACTCAATAATAATAATAATAATAATAATCCTTGCATTTGATATAGCGCTTTTCACGTCGGGAGGACGTCCCAAAGCGCTTCACAGAACACACTGTAAAGTGAATTGACTGTATATTTGTGGGTGAACGCGGCAGCCAATTGCGCACAGCAATGTCCCACAAACAGTCGTAGATTGAAAATGACCAATTTATTATTGTTTTTGGTTTTGGAGGGATTATTATCAGGCTCTGTGTGGAGTACGGAAACTTGCCCAAGGTTTCGCCCTGCCTGGAATTGAACCCAGGTGGAATAATTGTTGACTTATTTCCCATTAGATTTGGTTAAACCAGAATGGGAAGGTGAGAGTGGGGGTGGAAAGAGTATTTAAGGTGCTGTGTCAAACATGAGTTTCATTTTATTTATTTATTTAATTAATTAAATGCAGGAAAAAAAAGTTAATTGAAGTTATTAATAATAATCCTTGCATTTAATATTGTGTCTTATCACATCGTCGTGACGTCTCAAAATGATTCAGAGGATTTGCTGTAAAGTGGTTTGACTACTGTGAGAATGAAAGTTACCTATTATTGACCATGATTCCATACTTGTATTTAATGATGTTGCCTCTTCTTTAAAAAAGTACAAATTCCTAACTCAAGATCAAGGCCCACGGGATTAATGGGAAAATATTAACATGGATAGAAGAGTGGCTATCGGGTAGAAAGCAGAGAGTAGTGATAAACGGATCATTCTCGAATTGGCAGGAGATGTAACTAGTGTAGTGCCACAAGGATCAGTGCCTCGGCCTCAGCTGTTTACTATTTACATCAATGATCTGGACGAGGACATTGAATGTAATGTGTCTAAATTCGCGGATGATACTAAACTCGGTGGGAGAGTGAGCTCTCAGGATGATGGAAAAAGATTGCAACGGGATACAGATAGGCTCGGGGAGTGGGCAAGTAGGTGGCAGATGGAATTCAATGTTAGCAAGTGTGAAATTATTCACCTAGGTAGCAAGAATAAAAGAACAGATTATTTTCTGGAAGGGGAGAAGTTAGATAGAGTTAGTATTCAAAGGGATTTGGGTGTCCTTGTACACCAGTCCCAAAAAGTTAGTTTGCAGGTGCAGCAGCAACTAGGAAGGCAAACGGCATTTAGCGTTCATTTCGAAATGTTTAGAAAATAAGAGTAGGGAAGTCTTGCTGCAACTGTATAGGGCTTTGGTGAGACCGCACCTAGTATCGTGTGCAGTTTTGGTCTCCTTATTTAAAAAAGGACATACTTGCCCTCGAGGGGGTGCAGCGTAGATTCACTCGGTTAGTTCCTGGGATGAGGGGACTGACCTATGAGGAGAGGCTGAATAAACTGGGGCTGTATTCTCTGGAGTACAAAAGAATTAGGGGAGATCTTATTGAAACTTATAAGATTCTTAAAGGGCTGATAAAGTAGACACAGAGGGACTGTTTCCCCTGGTAGGAGAATCTATAACCAGGGGTCACAGTCTTAAAATTAAGGGTCAGCCTCTTAGAACAGAGTTGAGGAAACATTTCTTCACTCAGAGGGTAGTGAACGTATGGAATTCACTACCCCAGAAGGCTGTAGATGCTCAGTCCTTGAACATTTTCAAGGCTGAGACTAATAGATTCTTGAAAAATAGAGGGATTAGGGGATATGGGGATAGGGCGGGTAATTAGAGTTAGGTCTGAAGATCAGCCGTGATCCTATTGAATGGCGGAGCAGGCACGAAGGGCCGAATGGCCTACTCCTGCTCCTAATTCTTCTGTTCTTATGTTCTTAACCCCAAGTGCTTTACAAGAGCAAGGAAAACCTAATTAAATTAAGTATTATAACTATAATAACTTGGATTTTAAAATTATAAGACATTGCAGAGTTCTTTTCAATGATAAGAATGTGTAAATGTCAGCACATGATGCACCATGAAATGCTATTTGGATTCTCATTTGTACATACGTTTATGCCAACAGCAAGAATAAAAATGATTTGTCACTGATTATACCAATGATTTCTACAGGATCCTTTTAGATTTCACAAATTCACAAAATTCACATAAAGGCATCACTATGGTGCAGATCAGTGGGATCATTTATCATAAACCCACTTAACAACCTCACAGATAAAATCCTTTACAAGATCAGTGTCTAGATTCACCCCATTCTCTGAATTGAATCCTGATCTTATGCATTCAGAACGGAAAACACTATTGCTTTAGCAGCCCTACAACAGTCAATTCTGTGTGCATCTCTCTCTCCCTTCCACCAAAGTTCATTCCAGTTCAAAGGCCTTATTCCTTAACTTGTCTGAGATTATTTTTGAAAAGCCTGTACCTTCAGTTCAGCATCAGTTGTTCTTTGAGAATTTGCGGAAAACAATTCAGGACTGTCGATGTCTAGTTGTGAAGGTTGCACTCTAAAAACTTTTAAGTTCTGATCCTTGTGATAATTTTCTGTTACACCCACTGCTCTCCATAGACTCCTCCTCTCATGTGCTAAGAGTGCTGTATATTAACTATTTATTTGTGAACAAGTGCCTTCAGTAACAGAATGTCACTTAGAACATAAGAACTGCTAGACAAAAGACGAAAGAAGATATAGGTCCATCCAGTTCACCTTCCCCCATCTTGGAACATGTCATGTCCCCAAACTATACTGTACTGTATCCCAAGATACTATTTGCTAAAAGAAATTGATCTAATTTGCTTTTGAAAGAATCAACACTTTCTGCTTCCAGCATCACCCTAGGGAGCCTCTTCCATACATTTGCTACTCGCTCACTGAAATAGTGTGTGGACATGTGATATTTTCTATAAAAAAAGTGAACCTATATTATGGAGGGGAGGGGGAGAGTGGGTCAACTCAAACAGTGAAAACCAAAGAAGCATAAAAAGCGTGTAAGCTCTTCAAAGAATAATAATGAGAAACAGAGATTCCACAGTTTGGGACATTCTGTATAAACATAGAAAGCGCAAGTATAGATCGCTAAACAAATCAGTAAAGAAACAATGTAAATATTGTGAATGAAGCCAGCCAAGTGAGAATCTAAGTAACATAGATTGATGGAGATTCAACATCAATTCATAATAATTATTAATAATCCTTTCATTTGATAAAGCACTTTTATCATGTTGTTGAATTGTCTCAAAACGCTTCCTGTGATTAAAAATATCCATGGATAGGATGGAATTTGCCATTCGATAAGTTGAAAAAGACTTAAAAGCATCAATCAATTGACTCACCGTTTATATCAAGCCACTCACAGCACAGAATCAGACACGGGTACCAGAAAGTGCAATGCATAATTGCAAACAGAAAAGGATACAGGATGCAGCAGCAACAACAAAGATAATCAACTTTGAATTTGGTACCTCTCAAAGGTTTTACATAATGTAAAGTGTGCTGTATTTTGTAGGCAGGTGTGGCACAATGAATAAATGAGAGCTGGAACAGGTTGCCACCTGTGGTTGGAAGTCAGGAAGCTGCAAATGGAAGATGTTTGGGTGGGGAGCTGAAATTGGATGGGCCGAAGGGTCTTCATGACCAGTGGATGTAAAGGGCACCATTGACATGGTTGTCAATGCACAGTGAGGTGACGTCCAGCATGTCGATTGTACCTAATGTTCTGTCAAAGTGATGCGCAGCACTTTTTCCGTCTCCAAACAGAAAAGCTTGCAAAGGTTTTTGTTGAAAGTCGACCGGTGCCCATTTAAATCTTGAATCAACGTTCCCAATCAAACGGAAATCATTTTTCACAGCAAACTTCACACACATCATTTTACCATTTAAACCACAGTGAAAACCACAAGGCTTTCTGTTAGACACTTTATTTCCTCAGAAGCTCGGCTTTCACACATTAAACTACCTCCTGTGAAGCTCGATTAAAATGAAAAGAATTTGGTTGAAGGTTTCCATAAAATGTGCAATAATACTCCTTGCACTTGATATGTCTTATCATGTCATTGTGTCAAAATTCTTTGCAGGATTTACTGTAGCACAGTGTCTGTATTTTGTAGACAACCATAAATATAAAAATGACAAGACATTAAAAGTCAATAGGTTTAATTTTGTATAAAAGAATCCCTACGTTCTCCTACATTTGTGGCTGAGTATCTATCTATTGATTACACTTGGGAACCTTTGTTCCTCTGGATGTCAATAGTGCAATTCAGGAAATTCATTACTATAGCAACTATGTATTAATGATCCTAAGATAGCTTCAGCGCAACACTCAGTTGACATTGGTAATAAGTTTCCTAGTAACAGGCATCTGGGATTATCACTACATTGAAAAATGATCTCCTGAGCTCCCACCTTCCAGGTGTTAAAATCTCACTCAGCTCCAAATCTTCCTCCACAAAATACACAGTCACTCCACTTTACAATATAAAGCGCTTTGAGACGTCTCAACGACATAGGGCGCTGTATCAAATGCAAGGATTATTATTATTATTATTATGTTGCAGTTCTTTATGGCAACAATTAAAAAGGAGAGAGATCAGTTATTTTTCTCTTTTATTGTTTGATTTATACTGTATGAATACAAATACAAAGTTTCTAGAAAGCTACAAAATGTCTACCACTTTATTAGGAAGGCATTAAAATGTGTCAAACATTTGCTGTAAAGGACACACACACACACAAGTTGTGTTTCAGAGTGATGATTCAAATAATTGCACTTAACTGTCATGGATATTAAGGTTATCACACGTCTGTACCAAGAAAGCTAAGATACATCCTTTATACAAAGCACCTTTAAAAAATTCTCTGCACACAAACCCTATAAATTTTATGCAACTAATCCATACTAAAGATGAGTTTACTTCAAAGCCAACATTTTAAATGGTTATAACCAAAAGGTACCAGTACCTACACATTAACAGCAACAAATACAAAACATACAGTACAGCTCGCAAGTTTGACTTAATGTCCTTTTTGACGCTTATAAATTAGTGTTCTCTCAAGCAGCTGCAAAAGGGCATATGATGGTGGCATGTCTTTAAAAAAGGGCAAACTTCAGGAGTAAGGCAAGTGCTTGAAGTAATTGGGCGCTAAAATAAATAAGAGGGCAAAATCCCATGACACCTAAACTAACATTTAGCACGGGTTGGGGACAGAAAAAACAATTAGGGGCAAGAGCAGTACTTCCTGCCACAAAACGTTGGCAAGATCCATCAACATGAATGGGAAAGTTTTTGGGAAGCTTAACCACAAATTGCATTTACACAGCGCCTTTCACATCGGGAAGACATCCCAAGGCACTGGACTGTCAAGCATTTACACCCGAGCTGGGGGTTGGAATCAAGAGGTGTGGGGGGGGAGGGGGGCGGGGGGGTTAGAGAGGATAGGGCGGGGGGGGGGGGGGGGGAGTGTGGGAGGATGACCAAAGGCACGGTCAAAGAGGAAGGTTTTGATATGGGCCTTGAAGGTGGCAAGGGAAGGGGCGAGGCAAAGGGGCTCTGGGATAGAGATGTATTGGGTCTTAGTGGAAGTGACTTGGACAGCTTCCAACTGTGTTCAAATAGAAATGGTTTTTTTTGGGATACGTAGCAGACTGAATCAAAAAAGATATTTGTAGCAAATTTACCAGCTGTATGATTTTTTTTTAAAAAAGTAACCACTGACCATTATTTCAAAGCATCAGTTAAAGCCACAATACCATTTTATACACATTACAGGACAAAATGTAAGCAAAAAAGTTAAATTCAATGAGTTATTTATAATGTGAACAAAGTACACATGGCAACAAAAACGGTCGCTTACACAGTGGAAACTTGTAGATAGAAAAAATTAAAGGCTACTTAGGTTTAAAGGATACCAAATTCCTTTATTGTGTTACTCAGGCACATTTTTTTTTGTTTCTGGCTGATCTTCACTCACAAGTCACAGGCCATGATGACACAGAGGCTGAAATAAAACCAAATGCCAGTAAAGAGGTAACAGGCTGTTCGTGTACTGACTGCATAGCTCCATTCACCACACACACGTTCAAAAGAATATTACCCTCGATTTGCAACCCCCCAACCCACCCCTCCACCCACCACTGAGCTTACCCATTCTACAGGATTATGGGGAAGGAGCGGGGAGAGAAGAGAGGGGAAGGAAGGACAAGTGTCATCGGTGCCTTTTAAACAAGATAATCAAACTATTTGATCTATACTGTTAGTTTTTTCCATAAATATTGTGACAATCGTAGCAAATGCCCTCACACACTATGTTGTGCCAAAGCATTTTTTTTAAACTGGGGGGAGGCAACCGCATTGCGATCATTTTATGTACAATACATTATAAGATTTGGGGCATTTTTTGATGACTCAAAACCTTGACCTCGACCACATTCAGCAACTTGTAGTGTTTTTAGGCTCCAGTGCACAGGCAGGCATACAGAGTGTGTATTTGTGTGACACAAATTGTATATGGGGAGCGTAGAGAAATTGTTGTATGTATAAAAATGTATCTTAAATACAAAATGGTCTTTTAGACCTAACAGTAAAGGGAATTAGGCCTCCAGAATGAATAACTGACGATTAAACCAATTTCACAATGGATCACACTTAGAATACTGTGTGGAATTCTGGTCCCCACATTATAGAAAGGATGTAGAGGCACTGGAGATGGTGCAAAGGAGATCCACAAGGATCTGAGAGGTTACACCTATCAGGAAAGGCTGAACATACCCTTTTCTCTTGAAAAGAGGATGGTAAGGGGTGACCCGATAGAGGTCTTTAAAATGATGAATGGTTTGATAGGGTTGACATGGAAAAGATGTTTCCACATGTCGGGGAGACCAAAACCAGGAGCCATCAATATAAAATAGTCACGCTTAGATCAAATAGGGAAGTTAGAAGAAATTTCTTCACACAGAGAGTAGTGGGAATGTGGAATATGCTACCACAAGGAGTTGTTGAGGCAAATAGCATAGATGCATTTAAAGGGAAGCTGCATGAGGGAGAAAGGAATATAAGGTTATGCTTGAAGGAAGGGTAGGAGGAGGTTCATGTGGAACATAAACACAGTCACAGACCAGTTGGGCCGAATAACCTGTTTCTGTGCTGTATATTCTAATGTATACATTAACGCCATGATAGTTTACTGGGCTTTGTCTGGTTAAAAAAAGGATGTTACACCAAACGCAAGGCGTGACAAAGTGTCGTTGGCTTAAAATCTAGAAATAAAGTATCAGGGGCACAGAAGAAACAGAAATAAAACTTCTGTGCACCTTTTTAACACACCTATGAAAATCTCACACTGCTCCCCAATCCATGTGCGTTAGAAGAATGACACAGCAGTCTCACTTGTGAGAAATTACAATGATTTACTTGCAAGGTCTTAACATAGAGAACTAGGACTTGATCCTTTGTGGAACTAGACAGTAGTACTAAGTTGCCCACCCTCTTTTTTTCATAACCAGAAGGCCAAATCTTGAAGTGCATCTGCTCTGTGAAACCACTGGTGATTTGTAGAGAAGGTGCCACCAACTTATCCACAACACCGAACAAAGGCTCGGATTTGGCAATAGCAGCAACAAGGTCAGTCATGTCCATACCTAAACTCCTCTAACTGTTTACATGGTCTCCAGCCACACTCCACTATCACACACAGGGGGCGGTACAAGCTTTGATGGGTTAAGAACATGAGGTCAATGTCAAAGACAGAGAGAAAAGTAAATTTGATATCAAGGCACTATTAAACGTTCATTACCAATAATCCATGGAAAGTTCTTTGAGCTATAGTCAAAGGCAACAGAAATAATGCTCCCATGGTCTTTCTCAATGGGAGTGTATCTGCACAATTAACTTACTCAAGACCTAATGTGTGGGTGGGATTTATCTGAGAAAAGATCCAAATTTTTTACCTGACGGGTAACAAAGCTTGAGAATTTCCGAGTGTGGGCAGCAAGAGAATAGCTAACTGGCGGTTTAAATTACCGCTGAGACCTGCAGCTCTTCCCTCCTCGAGAAACAAGCATGGCAGAAATACTTGCGGATATCCCAAACCTGGTCCCAGCCAAGTGCTTACATTGCTGTGTGGCCAGTTTACTCACTGCAGGGGCCGGTCAGAGGGCACCATTTTACCTCAATCAACCTGTGCAAACATTCAATTAGTTTATCTACCAAGGCAGCAATAAGGGCATTTCCATTGGCTTCATGGCCCTCCCATACTAGGAATAGATCAATCCTCTCCTCTCTCTCTTTACTGCCAGTGGCTTTGTTTGCTGAATTGTTGGCTTAGCCCTTGTGCCCAGAAGCAAATTCACTAGTGCTGAGCATCTACCCCCCACTCCCCCCCCCCGCCCACCACCCCCGAAAATGTTAATGAGGTTTAGTTTCCTGAACCAGGTTTGCATTGATTGTAAAATTACTTTAACGGTATAAACACCATCTCTACCAGGGCTGTGCAATGCAGCTGCAAAAGTAAATGGATCAATAAAAATTGACCTCAATTGTCAGTGATTCTAACATAAAACTGACATTTAATCTATAGTTATGTCATTTTGAGGCCAGCCCTCCCCAATCTCGGCACTGTACATTTCATAAGGAATAATTTAATTAGTTCTCACTTAAGTTATAAACCGTAGTGTTTCTCCCATTAACAGTTGCCACGAAGGCACAGATGATAAGATATAATATTTGCCAGGCTTATATTTTTGTGTAAAATTTAAAAATCAACAATCTTCACGGTCATTAGTAGAAAATCCAAATGGTCAAAATCCACCCAAAGAGTCTATACTGTAACATACACTAAAAAAATGAACTTATCATTAATTTTTTTATTTCCTTCAACATTACATCTCTCCACCTCAGGCTATTGCCCGCTAACACAATTTGTTTCGAAGCATCAGCTTGGGCTCTCTCAGTCCCACCCAAATAAAAGGCATTGTGGTGATCACGGTTTCAATTACTTTATTTATTTATTTATTTATTTGGTCTGCGTAGGGTTTTCCTATCACGTGACTGACTGGGAAGGTCTTTCCTCGGCTGGAATCCTCTCCCCCCAAAAAACAAAGGCACTTTGCGAGCTAGAGTGCAGGAAATGTATGAAAGTCATTATTTGGCCATTAAATATTAAAGGCATGTGTTTCAAAAGGCTAACTAGTCTGTGTCTGTGCTGGCTTGGATCAAAACTGGGTTGAAGTTCTTCTCTCGGCCAAATTTGGAGCAAATATTTTATAGCTGGTATAATGGCTTTGACGCACTTTTTTTTATAAAATAAACCCTCTCAGTACCTTTAAAACATGTTCAGTCTCAATCATTCACAAACAGGGATACATTGGGAAGAACTACAGACACAGAAAGCGTTCAACACTTCTCAAGTTCAGCATATTTTGGTGTCTAATCAAAACAGGTGGTCCTAATGAGGATAGGGACAGGTGAACAGTACTTTCTACTGTAACCAACTATTAAGGCACTGATTAATCTACGCTTTGGCAGCAATGAATTATAAACCCCATTGGGAAAAAACATTGGAGGCTTCCAGCTTAGGAAAGAGTTTGCAGTCTGAGCAACGTCTTATTTGGATTTCATTCACTTCTTATGAAATGAACAGTGATCACAATAGTTTTACACAGTTTAAGTGTGTACAGACAAAATAACAATGCTTTGAAAAGGCATGGCATTCCCTTCCCTCCCTTCCATCTCAATCAGTCTTTGCAAAGGATTTAAAAGAACATTTTGGGTGAACACATCAACTTACAGAATGTTTGAAGCCAAATGCGAAAAACACAAATCTGAACTGGGCACACCCACATAGGCTGGCTTTGTCACGTTACCGTTATTTTACTCGCCAAATTCACTTGGAATAACGCACATCTCAATCAGATTATACACAAGTACCAAATTTGCAGTATAAAAAAGGCAAGACAGCTCAATAAGGCATCCACCTCCTCAAGTGCTCAGGAGAGAGAGGCTTCTACGAGTCCATCACTTTCTGGGTTGCTTTGCTGCGAGTATTTTCATCAGCCCATTTGAATACATTAGCAATCTCAAGGACGAATTGGGGATTCACAACAATAAGATCATACTCTGCACAGAAATGCTTTTTAAAATATGCATTCTCTCCAGATACAATGTTTTGTTTAGAGGAGAGAAATACACATCTGATATTTGATATATATTTTCAATTATAACATTGGCCATTACAGAGCAGAACAATGAGACTCCCTTAAAAAAAACACAGATCGATTGCATTTGTAGGCCTTTTGGATTATATATTTTTTTTAAATTGCAATTCAATTTTATTTTGGTATTTCCGTTTGTTAAAAAATTCAATGCCAAATGGTTAGCTAACTGCTCCCAATCAACAGATGTTTTCTTCCTTCCACTTCCCTGACACCAAGAGTACCTGGCAGACACTCTCCCCCCGTCCCACCTCCGGAAACTGAGCTAAGTTTGTTTTTATTTCACTCGGCGGGGCGGTGGGGGGGTGGGAGAGGGGGGTTGCATTACCTGCTCTGTGTTGCAGATTCCATTAACCGTCAGTTTAACAAAGTGACTGGAGATTTACAAAACATCACCCATCAACTGCACCCCTTCAAATCCCCCCCTCCCCACGGGCACACGCACACACACACACACACCCACAAAGAATTGTGCGTCTTTGCAACCATTTCCAACACCCCCTCCCCCATCTCCCACCCCAGATTTGAATATTCTCCTACCATCTAGAGCGGGTGAGGCAGTAAAAAATAGATCCATTTACCATTCGGTATTTTTTCCTTTCACCGTGGAACGCTTTGTAGAATAACTTTTGCGTTGCCTGTTCCAGCTCACGCTCTTCAACATGCAGACCGTTGAATATTTTTTTAAAAAAGAGTTGTTTTTTTTAAACTACCGCTACACTGCTGTGCCAACTGACAGTCCTGAACACTTTAGAAAGTGTTTAAACAAGGGGAGTGGTCCAAGGGCACTTATTCCAATTGAGTAATGTCATCCCCGCCAAAAAAAAACCTAAGCGTTGTTTCTTACAGAACACAAAGCAAAACAGACCTGTTCACTGTTAAAATAACTGATGTGCTTTCACCAGCATCGCAATGCTTTTTTTTTGGCCTGATACCCATAGACTTCATCCTGATGCTACCTCATGTATATTCACAAGTCCATAAATATATCTGTGAATATACCATCTTTGGAAAAAAAACGCACGTTAAATAAATTATCTTTACATAGGCAGATAGTAATCCCACAGTTAAATGCATTGTGTCTACAATCATTTTCCTGTTCTTTCCCCCCCCCCACCCCCCGACCCACACACACACACCCCCCACCCTCCCTGTCAACACAGATAAACTTGCACTGACTAGGCTACAAACCCACAGTTACGAAAAAATTAGACACAACATTCCCAGTTTTCTAATGTAGTAATCCAATAAACAGGTATTTCAAAAAAAAATATCCTGAAAGCACACTTATTTCAATATAAAAAGCTATTACAAGGTACCATAATTCACAGCTGTTGCTGAAAATGTACACATTGAAAGGCAACCCGCAGCAAAGATTCAGGTGCGTGCGGGTGTGTCACTGATTTGAGGCACTGCCACATGGATTGAGGTTTTCTTTTTTTTTTAAAAGTCTATTTAATCGCAGCTGCGTTTTCTAGAAAGGCAATGGCAGATCTCACGCTCACTCCTTCATAAGCCTGTAGATGTGATGCTGGGCTCCATGCTCACTGGTTGAGACCTCAAACACACACGCCATGCAGAGGAGGGTTTCCTGTGTATCCCTATTTGTTACCACCTGGAGGCAAACAAGGAAAGAAAATCCTGAGCATTTATTATTTGCCAAGCAATTTTTAATAATAAACCTTGCATTTGATATAGCGCCTTGTCATGTCTTTGAGACATCTCAAAGCACTTCACAGAATACACTGTAAAGTGAATTGACTGTATATTTTGTCGGCACACAGCAGAGTCCCACAAACAGTTGCGGATTGAGCGACCAGATCATTATGATTTTTATTTTGAAGTTGACGGAAGTTACGGTTGAAGCAAACGACATCAATGGATTTGAAGGGAAAGAAGGAAATGTGGAACTACCTGTGGAAAACGGTTTTCAAGTCAACGGAAACAAGTACTCACCAACAAAATAGTAAAGTTCTCCAACACACTATTCATCATATACTTTTCTGGTAAGTGTTTAAGTTTGTGAATAAAGTTGATCATATATTCACACATTGGAGAGCGGTTTATTCTGTACACAAAACGTCCATTCTCAAACCTTGCATATTCAGTCTGGAGGAAGGAAAAGAAAATAATTCAACACTTTCACAAGAGTTCTTAGCATGCATGATACACGTGCGGTATTTTATTCAGGGGTAATGNCCCCCCCCCGCATGTTTGTCATCCCTGACCAAACAATGAGCTCAGAGTCCCGACATGGGGCTCGAACCCACAAACGTCCAACTCAAGAGGTGAGAATGCTCAAAACTGAGCCAGACTGACAGCTAAATTCCTCGGATTCCTCACATCTCATTCGTCTAACACAGGGGTTAAAGCTGCACATTTCAGGTATTTTTATGGATGTTTTTAGGTTGTAAAATTCTACATAAAACTGCTGAAGGACATTTTATAGCCACTTAGCTGAAGCATTTCACCAGCAAATCAGACTTTCTCACTTCTAAAAATATTCTTACTTTCTCTTACTAACAATATTGTTGCGCCCCCAGCTGGCTTTCCTGGATACTGCAGACTGCGGAGAGCAACAACATATATCTAAAGAGGCAGATTGTTTTCCTACGTGTAATAATATTTCACATTCTCTTACTAGCAGTAAGTTAACTGAATACAGTGACTACCATTGAAAGGTCTCACAGCACTTTTTATGCAATTACTGTAAAATGGAATGACTGGTTTTGTAGGAAAACACATGACAAAGTCCCACAAACAGCCAAGAGACAAATAGTCAATTAATCTGCAGCATGGCCATGCAGGAATTGGCGAGAAACTCTATTCTTTGCCGAATAGTGTCATGACAGGAAGACCGGACCTTGATTTAAACACCTCATCTGAAGGGCAGCATCTCTGACAATAGATCACCCTTCAGCACTGCACTGGAGCATCAGCATAGACTGAGCTCGAGGGCTGAGGTGAGTACAGTCACATGGATTATTAAACTGTATAGCCATATGTGATTCCCTCAACACTGCTGTGCTGTATTAGAAGTAAACAGATCATTTTTTTCCTCCTGTAAATTCACAAAATCTTTGACTATCGTCAATAATAAGCTTTTACTTTTTACGATCAACACTGTCACACACGCAAGCAGGAATATTATATATTATTATTATAAAATGCTCATTAAGTCTGTTACAGTGCATTGCTCATTTAATTTCCACGCACTTTGTATGAAAAGGCGTTATAAAGAAAGGACTTTACCTCTACTTTTTCAACGACTTGTTTTCCGAACGAGCAAACCTTGGTCGAGCAGGTGATTGTCATGTTCTCCGAGCTCTCGTACTGGCTGGTGACACCGTAAAAAGCTCCCGCGTCATCTTGGATATTGCAATTCAGGTCAGCCTGAGGAGGAGGAGGAGGAGGAGGAGGAGCATAAACAAGGGCCTGGTGTGTGAGGGAGACATTCAAACCACAGAGCAACACAGCTCAGAAGATTTACAAGCCTGTCAGTTACATTGCGAAATACCTAACCCATCGCAGTCATTAGTTTGGACAATGTATTTGACATGTATATAGCGACGTTCATGTCGAGAGTACAGCTGAAAGCCCACAACACTTCCCAAGGGTGGGAAACACTGGTCCAGAGATATATACAGAGAGCAAACTTTCCCTCTTCAGAGAAGTACAAATTCCCTCACAAATTCAGTCACTGCCCTTTACAGTAAAATCCTGTGAAGCACTTAACAGCTGTTGACGATAAGGTGCTATATCAAATGCAAGGGTGACTATTAATGTAATCTTTCAATTTGTAGGCAAACGTGGCAGTCAATTTGCACGCAGAATTATTTTATTTTGAGGACTGATGACCAGGACACAGGCAGAAACACCCTTCTCATTTCGAACAGTGCCTGAACAGGTTTAGCATCTCATCCGTAGGATGGCACCTCACCCCAAACATCTGGCCATTCATTCACTTGCCGGCCATTTTCTTGGACATTGCACAACCGGGCTACAAATATACAGTGACTACACTTTACATAGACTTCTCAACAGCACGATAATGCTGTTGAATCATTTGTTTATAGTGCAATGTAAATTAGGCCCCAGCTTCCAAGCTCTGAACACTACGATACCAACACCCCCACCCCCCAACCCCATTTCCCCCACCCACCCCACCACCACCACCATCAGCTGGGGCTTTGTTAAGACTGCCTTTGTACCTAATCCTATAATTAAATGAAAGTCACACTTCTTCTCCATACACCTAGTCCATTCATTTGAAAGGGAAATTTCCTTTGAATTATTGCAAAAACCCAAACATCAAACAGCATCTATTTCAGCTACCATGCAGTGTTCAGTGCACGATAGCCCTCCAGAATTGAAAAGAAAAAGTAATGTAACGCAGCTGGCGCTAATTACATTAAAAATATCAGACAATGGCAATCTGCCAGCAGGAAGTTCAAATAATTATATTTAACCCTTTTTTTTTGAAAAAACACACAAAACATTCGCTTTCTCAACTGGAACTTGATGCGTCAATCTGCTTTGGTGAGTACAACGTCTGGGAAACAACAACTTGAAGGTAATTACTGCATAGCGCTCATGCCAGGCACAATCAACCCAGGCCACGGTGGGATACATGGATTGGAGCAAAATGGAATATTTCGAAATAAGGTCCTTAACAATGGCTTTATTCTCTAATAGAAACAAATAGCTCCTATTCCTTCAAGAAACCTCACCACCCTCACCCCTGCACAGTCTCCTGCTCAGACCCAGCACCTTTGTGCTATTGGTAGGCTGAGCAAGAATGGGAAGGAAAGAATTAATGTGATCTGGCTTCCACTGGGGAATGGAAATATAATGGCACTTGTTTTAAAGTGTCAGAAGTCAGTCCAGTTCGGTCAATAGCAATTTTGCCTCCGAGTCAGAAGGATGTAGAACAAAGCACATTGGAGCTCAAATAGTCCAGGCTGGATGTCCCAGTGATTGTTAGGCAGGTGGGGGTGGGGAGGGGCATGTTCGGATGGGAGTTTTTCTCTTCTGGTGCCTTGGCCAACAATCCCCCAGATAAAAAATGGTTATTCACATCATGGCAGTTTGTTGGACATTGCTGTGTGCAAATTGGCTGCCTTGTTTGTGATCTGAAAGTCCTTGCAATGGATGGAACTGGAGCCCATTGTGAAGCGAAACGGGCCCAGGAACTCATCATTGCATATTCTAATTACTAGCAGCCTGTATTGACAGACAGACACACACACGTTATTCTGTACCAGTTTTCTCTTTCTCTCTTCTCCCTCTTTTGAAACCCAACTTCAAAAAACACCTTGAAAGCTTATTCTGATAATGTACTTTACTCACGTGAAGTATTTTGCTTTGCTTACGTTTCAAGCTCCAGCTCAATATATTGAGCAGAATTTCTAAGTGCTCATTCATGCTCAACATCGCAGAAAAACACACCCAGAGTAAAGCAATTATCTTGCTTTAACATGTTCATCTTAAGCAGGCATGTATAAAACAACAAAAGCTTGAAGATAGAAAAGAAATTATACAAAGCCGGCCAAACCTAGATCCTATTCAGACCTTTATCTGTGAAAGAGCAAACAAATTCCCATTGTTCACAAGCTTTATTTCATGTTACTGTCAAATCTCACCAGGAACATCTGCATCCTTCCTCTTCTGCCCCCAGCCCCCCCCCCCACCCCACACACCAAATAACACTTTTATCTCCTTCGGCGTCAATTCTTCACCCAAGTGAAAATCCAAGCTTCCTGACGACACAGGTTTTGTAAGATTACCCTGCAGGTTTGCACAGCTGGCGATTTTCTTATTAAAGTTAGTCTAAAAAATCTAGTCTGAAATGAGTGGGAGAGGAGAGTAAGTGGTTAGGAGACAGCAAGAGTGTTTTTAAAAATTCTACACCCCACCCCCCCAGAAATGTAAGTCAAACCTCATCCCTGGCTCAGCAGACCAGAGCTCAAACCTAACCCTGGACTGTAACTTGGACTGGACTTCCCTACATCGGAAGTTTTGCATAATCTCTCCCTGAGCCACCTTCTTACCTAATCATGGAAACTATTTACCTGTTACCTAACACTCCCTGCGATTAGGTTAGCAGGAGGTATCCATCCATAAGAACGTAAGAATTGCTAGACAAAAGACCAAGGTCCGCCCAGTTCGCCTCCCACCATCCTGACACTCGCTTTCATGCCATTTCCTAACAGAAATCTATCTCATTTCTTCCTGAAGGAACAGTGGAATGCCCACTTCCCTCCAGGGAGAGGAGGTCACATTCCATTCCAAACTCGAGCACATGTAAGGTGGCATGCGTGGAAATCTGTTTGTTTTGGCTAATCTGAAGCACGGTGACAAGCTTCCACGTTTGACAAGACAGGACCGGTTTGTTGACCAAAAAGAAATGGCTGGGTCTTGGTTTGGCCACGAGATGGAGCACTTTATAGCTGGGAAACATCGCACCTCAGGGAAAGGCCTAGCTGTCAGGCCCCTTTACCAAGGCCAGAAAAAGTGCATTCATTTCCTGTGGGCAGAGAACGCAGAATACTTTGTTTTCAAAACACAAACACTGCCGGTCATGGCGACACCATGGGCTTAATCCAAAATTATCCCTTGGATGATTGTAAAACAAAAACTAAGTGGTTGGGGATCCAATAAGGGAAAATTTAAAAACCATTGCCACAAACACTGCACAACCTTTTTTTAATGTAATAATAATCCTTGCATTTGATAAACTGCCTCATCACGTTGTCGCAATGACTCAAAGAGCTTTCTCGGGATTTTTACTGTAAAGTATAGTGATTGTGCACTTTTGTAAGCAAACTCACCAGCCAACTTACGTTCAGCAATGTCCCTCCCACAAACAGACGTGAAGTGAATGACCAAACGAAAGATTGCCAGACAGATCGTGGGCAGGAACTCCCTTCTCTTTGCGAATTGCGGAATGTTTAATGCCCGCCTGAACTAACCGACGGGTTCTCAGTTTAATTTTTCATCCGAAGGACAGCACCTCCCCCAACACCGCACTGGACAGCACCTCCCCCAACACCGCACTTGAACTAGCTCAAAGCCCCAACGTGGGGCTTGAACCCACAACCATCTGACTCAGGAGGTGAGAACGCTATTAACTGAGCCAGGCTGACATTTGCTGTGCAAAACCATATTTCAGGGTTCAGAATCAATCCATGTCCCCTTGGAAAACCCTGTCTATCAGAATTTTGTTCAGACTCTAGCTAACAGTAAACTGCACCATGGATATGAGCAGTTATTAAGTTAGTTACTATTTATCGTGGTCAGAATACTCCAAGACAATATCAGAGATCAATGACCTTGTTTATCTACAAGAAACCTTGAATCCTATTGAAGCAAACTCAGAGTAAAAATATTCACAGCTGTGATTATTCAGATCAATCTGAAGATATCCAGTGCTGTTACATCTCAATTTTCATTACAAACCAATTGAACCCAACATTACAAAGGAATATGCTACCATCTAAAAACAATGAAACCCCAATATTTGAGAAAGACTGACTGCACCTGAGCTCAGAAATAATGTGCAACGACAGACTCACTGATTCAAATCCTAGAAGGCCTAGTGCCTTGGGATGTCCTCCTGACGTGAAAGGTACTTTATTGATGTAAATCTGTATTGTATTGTTAATCCAAGAGCCATTATATCGCTGAGCAATGACAAACCATAGTCACTTACCCAGAATTTCACGAGGAAAAAGGCATTATGAGGCCCTTTTCCATACAGCTCTTTAAGGCCACCTTTCTTTTCTGGGAACTTATCGTAGATCTGACGAATATCTACTGATTCTAGCAAAGGGTCGCTGTAGGAATGGTTGGTCTGTCCAATGTGCACAAAGAGGTGCTTGTTGTACTGGAAAATAAAGGAAAAAGGCCCACATGAAATTACTGCCACTTTTACAGGCGTGAGGAACATGCAAACTATAATTGCAGACACCAAAACATCAACAACTTGGATTTACACAGCGGCCTTCACGTGGGGAGGGCATCTCGGAGAAACGCTTTAAATAAACCCCAAACGGCTTGCTGAAACCTACCGAGTCAGGGTCTCTCTGCTGCTCGAGGAACGCGGAGAATTCCACAAGCCGAAGCTTTGATGTCCCGATGGAGCGACCTTGCCACGCAGGCACTGAGGGAGCGGGGGCAGCGGTGGTTTCATAACCTGGACGTCAACATTAAAAAGAAATCATTAGATGCCACAACACAAGACGGGGAGGAGGATGGGGGGCCTCACAGGTCACAGCCAGTTTATGCTGCACTTCACTTCTCATAGCATACGAGGGGGTGGGGGTCACGGGTTTGAACGGAGTCACGGCATGTTCTGCTTCGTACCTGAAATGGGTGTTGGGACTGTTGGCTGGATTGGGTAAGCCTGCTGAGCAAAGGGCTTCACACTGCAAGGAAAGAAAACACCATTACATAACGCTCATCAGTGCAACCAACCGCCCATCATTCATTCCTCCACTCAGTAATTCGCAGATAGGCTTGGTCAGGTGCTAACTAAAACACAGTCATGGTGACTAAACTACTCTGGATCGAAATAGACCTGCAGTTACGTGAACAGCGCTTTGTAAACTCAAACTGTTGTTATGCTGTATCGTTCACTGCTGAATAGACGAGCTCCCTGTCTCCTCTCTGGGTTTGGTCGGGAGGAACAAAAGGACAGCCGCTTTTGGAGTTACTCAAAGATTTAATGGATGAATATTTCTGGGTTTGGTTCACTTACTCTTGAGAGGAGCCTGGCTGACCGGTGGGTAACACGCCATGCCAGAACTGCGGAAATTAAAGAAAAGTGGTTGAAGAAATAAATCACCTCCGACAATAGAGTTCAACAAACTAAACAATTCATTCTTACGCCCGAGGATATCAAATTAAGTTGACAAAAATAGAGAAGGTTCTTGCACCTGATACATCGGCTTTCATGTTGGGAGAGGGTCTCAAAGCACTTCGCAGGATTTACTGTGTAATGCAGTGATTGAGTATTTTGAAGTTGGGATGTTAACAAGACAGCAATGATGCCAAGGGTGGGGTGGTGGGGGGGAGAGGGGAACGTCTGGAGCTCTGAGAAGCTGTCCACTGTGAAGGGCGCTGTATAAATGCAAGTTGTTGTCTTCGCAGACGTCCTCTCGGCACGAAAGGTGCAATTATGTCAAATGCAAGTACTATTGCTCTTTTGATTTGATCCAAGCAAGATTTGAGGAAGCCAATAACGCCAATAATATAAGTTGGGTCTCTGAGGCTTCACACACACGGGTAAAGAACCATCCACACTCCCCCTCACTGAAACTGAACTCACCCCAGCGGCTGCGGGAAAGCTTGGCCGGGGAATCCCTGGGAGGCCTAGCTTGTGCTGGATGGCAGTGGCCGACACGATCTGTGCAGATGACATTGCAGCCATACTCTGAAGTGCTTTGTCCTTCACAGCTTGATCCTTTAATACAACACAACACACCCTCAATACCGCACTTGATCAAGAAGTGTCGCAGTGCGTCTGTGCAGCTACGTCTAGCTCTCATCAGCTTGTATTGTACAGACAAGACAGTCCCGGGCGCCCCAAAAGCAAGCAAGCCAAAAATAAAAAGTTTTCCGTTCTTTAGGAAAAAAATCAGCAGTTTAGGAATCAATCCAGAGTTTTAATTGGGGCTTGTGCTTTGCGATATTGATGATGCAAAACACCTCTTTTTTTAAAAATAAATTAAAAAAATATATATTGTAAAACCAAAAGTGTAGGATTTCAAGAAGTTTGAAACATTTCACGTCGTACACAAAGCCAGAGAAAGCCAGAATGCTCGGGTGGGCAATTGAGAAACTAAAATAAGAAAGAACGCAAGGGTAAATATCCAATTACCACACGGGTCCTGACTACAGGTTATTGTTGAGCACCTGTGTGTGTCAGTGCGAGGGGACACATGGCATCTTAATCTGACTCTCAACGTTAAATTCATTTTAAATGTCAATCTACTCAACATAATGCGGGGGGGAGAAGAGTTTACGGAGCTGCAATTAAATTATTCAATATCACATTGCGAAAAGTTTGTACCGTGACTTGGCCATACTTATATCTGTTGGCAGACAAACCATGCTGTGTGATCAAGCGCTCTGGGACACTACATCAATTGTTGTTGTTGCTTTCAAATGTTACCAAGCACTTTATGAAGCTCTGAATACGTCGGTGGGTGATGGGGTTGTGGAGGAGCGGGGGGTTGGGAGCTGTGAAGGAGGTCAAGCCCACCAGAAGCCATGGACAGCAAAGTGATCAAATCACCTGGACCCTCAGGTTGACCCTCAACAGGTGCTACACAGAGACATGAGCCAAGGGCCAACGCTGAGCGAGAACCGCTGACCTGCCTATCGTGTCAAAGGAGCGCGTCTCACACACAGGGAGATGTCGCTCACAGGAATGAGAGAGTTTAAATATAAATATATATTAAGATAATACAATTGACAAAAATCTGCACCATTTGTAGACATCAGATCTTCAAACGGGATTAAAAGTTTCCAAGTAAAGCTTCCATTTCAGCAGAGCAGCAATTCAATCAATCAATCAACAAATGCAATGGTTGATTTAGCTTTGCTCTGCAATCGAGAAGCACTGCAAGTAAAGTCAGATGAGAGTATTCTTTATATAAAAAAAACTTTTAAATTTTTTTTTCCTGGGCTCCTGTTTTACTTGAACGGATGGGTCAGTCACTTTGGAAGGGAAGGGAACTGGCGATGAATTGTTTTTAATGCGGGAATGTGAGATGAGCCGGTTATTGCAGGGTCAAGCGAGGAGGTGAGGCCAAGCAAACACACATGCATGCATACAGGCAGGCAGGCATGCTGGCTGCCAAGGTTTGCCGACGGGTCTCAGTAATTATACCACAGCCCAGAGCAACACTTGAGAAAGGCAGTCAAGCAAATGCTCCGCAAAAGTAGCCCCACAAAATATTAGCAGCAGCTGCTGCAAAAAAACATAAGCTGATTGAATATCTGCCAAGCACAGTACAACATTTGATTTTTTTTGTTTAAAAGAATAGTATTATTAAGGCTTTTCAAATACTTACCATATGTGTTACCTGGATGCAATAATAAACAGTTAAAAATGTTTATGGAAGGTAGAAAACTTAAAATTGCATTCATTACAAGTTACAGCAATAAAGACAACACGGTAAACTGTTCTGGATTTTATCTCTTGGAGGATAATTTAATGACGTTACTTATCTTGCCCTCATTTACAGCTGACACAGACGCTCCATATGTTACCATTTGTAAAACATCATTCTCAGCAGAGAGCTTGTAAATGTCCAATTCAATTACTTTTGGAGAACAAAAAAAAGGTGGCGGGGGGGGAGGGGGGTGTGCGAAAAGGGAAAAATACTGCTTTTGTAGGTTTTAGAAGCTTTTATTCAGCTATCGACTGTTTTGATTTACATATGACAAATGACTCCATTACTAAACAATCAGTTCTTTCCTCCTCTCGTGCACTATCTTTCTCCCTCCACCCCAAACCCCCGCACACACCTGACACACTTACACACACACTGACATGCACGCATCACACACACAAACACACAAACGCATGCACGCACCCCAGTCACGCACAATAAAAAAAAACACAGGGATGAGAAAGAAAATAGCAAATCTGACAAAAAGCCTCATGCGTACAGATTTGTGCTTTTTTTTTCTGTTTGTTTTTATGCCACATTTCAGGACTGACTTCCCCCACCCCCTCATCACCCAAAAAATGACCAAACATCCAATTTTGATGGCTGACGGGAGGAAGAATACAAAGACACTTAAACCTAGGAATTTATCTTAAAATAAAAGGATTGCAGTTTGATTAAATTCTCTCTTGTTTGGTTATTTTGTAATTTTTTTTAAAAAATGGTGGAAACGGTGGACAAGAAACAAAATGATGAATTTTCTTTCAGATAATTATTGGTCTGCAGGGGATTTCTGGTTTTAGTTCAGACTTGTGCTTTTTTTAAAAAAAATTGCTACCAAAAGTATAAATGTGTTGCTTTGACTTAACCGCTATTGAAGGGATTTTTTCTGTTTGGAAGCGTTTCGCCCACAAAATACACAGTCACTACACTTTACAATAGATTCTGTGAAGCACTTTGAGACGTGTTGGCGATGTGATAAGGCGCTATATCAAATGCAAGGATTATTTATGTATTTAAAAGGGTCGTTCTTTATTCCTTTAAAAAACTAAAAATTGTAGTCCACATTGTGTTTTTCTCAGTCCCCGGCTTCAAAGCAAAACAGCTTCAAAATGCAACATTAGGCAAATACTGGCTTTACTCTGTGGGGCTGTTTAGGGCCATTTAATTTCTCTTAAGTCATTCATCCAAATAGCGACTGCTGGCCAGAAAGGCAGAATCCTATTCCACTGGGTACACACTGGGATTAAAACGGTTTGGTAAAAGTTGCAGGACTCGTGGTTGCCTTAAACAATCTCCAATTGATTGAGCGAACTCTCTGACATTTGCAAACAGCGTTCTCTCAGCCCTGAGCTACACCAATAGAGATACTTGAAAAAACAGTCATTACCTGGGATTTTCCATTACATATCGCTATGTAGTACTTATGAGACACAAGGGGGGAGGGGGGAAATATTCACAATAGATTACACACAATAATACATGGATATTGGTTAGGGGAATAAACTGACAATTTGGTTACACATTCTTAAACTCTAAATCTTGCGCACGTAGAATTCACACAATATTTGATTCCAATAAAACCCAGGACAGTTTTTCATTTTCTTTTTAAAATAATATTACTGTGATACATTTTCTAGCAAAAAAAGTCTCATTATTATATAAAGTATTTAAATTTACTCACAAAAAATATTTAAAGACACTTCTTTTTTTACCAGTTAAAACCTGACACACACCCATAATGCTTTAGATGTCTCACTCTAACTTGAATTTTTTTTAAAAAAAGAAACAGTACTAAATAATATCTCTTCCAAATTTGCCAAACAGCTCTAAGGGGAAGAAAATGCAGTGGGTTACAACAGTTCTGAACACAAGTGTGGGGGCGGGAGGGGGGGAGAGGAGAACTTGGTATTTTTGTGTCTCTAGGCCTGCTCTCTAATTTGCTTTTCATTAGGCAGAAAGCAGTTAGTACAAAAGCCAGCTATGTCAGCCAGGCAACAGCCAATATCTATGAAAAATCGTGCATTCATAGCTGTCCCAACATGCTGCCTAATGAGCATCAATTAATGCTCCTTATTGTGTGGCGAAATGCTGAAGACCTCATCCACAAAGCTTTTTTTTTAAACAAAAGTTATCATTAAAACCATTTTTTTATATAAATAACACGGTTGAAAGTTTTGGGAGCATTTTGTACATGTGATAATTGGGTGAAAGTATCAAAGGAGTAAAATTCTCTGTCTCTTACCATTGTCGCTGTGTAGAATGAAAGCAGACAAGAGCCCGAGGCACATCGTTCAAAGCTGAACTATATGCTCACTCCCCCCCCGGCCCCCCCCCCCCCAATCCCTCCCCCCGCAGCGATTTAGGAAAAGCTACTTTTTCTTGGGCTTCAGATCAGGATTGATAATGAGATATTTTAGATCTCAGCTGACCTACTTTATTCTTTATAAGTTTTTCTTTTTGCTGTACTTGTAGGTATCAAAATGCTACAGTCCAACACTGGAATGTTTAAGTGTGCAACTGAGAGGGAGTAAGGCGAGGGGTGGGGAAGGAAAGGAGGGAGGAAAGGGGGGGCAAAAGAAAGAAAGTTTGATTGGAGTGAAAATGGTTTGAGAAACTACAAGAATTCTGTTCACTGAACAAGGACTGGTTTCCTTGTTTGAAAAAAACAAGCTGGTCCCCAAATATTAACTAATGGGAGCACAGGTAACGCACAGTTACTCCCTGTCTGTCGGCAGTGTTCTTCTGGTCACGACACCATCAAGTCAGGTATTATCCCTCGCCTCTCAGTAAATGACCAACTTGGGCAGTGTGTTATCTTAAGCTGCAATGAGCCGACCTACACCACGTGTCCTGCCCCAGCACATCTACTACTGAGTGGAGAATGGCCCTCAGAGTGGAGGCTCTCGACAGCTTGGCAAAGCCGCTTCGAACAACAACAGCGCCTTTCGGCAGACTAGCGTCTCGCAGATCAACAAGTACATCTCCTACTTCTCAATCTCGTGCTATTTCAGGGCCCACAAGTGATCTATTACAAGTCACTCACCCCTCCTTTCCAAATCTAATTCTGAGCAACGCACTAATATGTTCCAAAGGACTTCAAATAGGATTTACTGCATTCTGCCCTCTATCCCCTCCCCGTTAATGGAATGCCCTCAATAATTAACTGTATTCCATTTCGCTGAAGCTCTACCCCCACCCCTGATACATTTGCAACACTTTGCTGAGATTTTTGCCCGTCTCTCGCTCTCGAGCTGTTTCTATTGCTCTGCATGGCACACTTACAATGCACAAAGTGCCTGGTGCAATGTATGGGACCAACATCTGGCATTTGTGAGATGAGACCATCTCTGACAGGAGCTGTTAGCACCAGCACAAGGTAATAATAAAACTACTTCATCTCCCCAGTCAGCCCTCGTTTATCTCTCCCTCACAACTGGACACTTTCTTTTAGTGTTAAAGTAAAAGTAATATGAACCCTCAACTGACCTTATGCATGAGTGCCCTTGCCTCTATGGCTCAGTGAGACGTCTCCAACCCTCCACCCGCCTCAACACACACTATCTGGGCCTACCTTTACGCAGCCAATGAGATTGAGTAATCACAATGCCCCTTCCCACTGTCCCTGTAGTGAATAGAGGAAACTAATGGCAAACCAGGCTGGTTTATTTCACTGCTCAATCTGATCCACTGCAAAATCACAGAATCATAGAACCTTACAGCACAGAAGGAGGCCATTTGGCCCATCGGGCCAGTGCCAGCTCTTTGAAAGAGCTACTAACTAGTTCCCCTCACTCCCCCGCTTTTACCCCAACTAATCCCACTTCCCCGCTTTTACCCCAACTAGTCCCACTCCTCCGCTCTTACCCCATAGCTCTCCATTTTTTTCCTTTTTAAGTACCTATCCAATTCCCTTTTGAAAGCTACTGTTGAATCTGCTTCCACCACCCTTTCAGGCAGTGCATTCCAAACCATGACAACTCTAATAAACATAAACTAGAATAGTTCACTCCAAAAACATTTATCTTAGTAATTAAACAAAATAAGGACACTAAATTTGCTATACTCTAATTTGTTAAAGTACAATTCCAATGTGTTTAATGTGATGACCGGGAGGGAAGGGAGAAGGGCAAGGCTCAAGCGACTCTCCCCAATGTAGTATAGGTGACTGTTAGTGGAGGTAAAGATAAAGGGGGGCAGAGGAGGTGCAGAGGTGTGTGGGGGAGAGGAGGATTAGGAGCCGGAGAAAAATAAGGGGAAGCCCAATGCTCTGGCATCACCGTAATTGTGAGACAAACATTTCTGGCTTGTCGGGGGGGGGGGGGGGGGGGGGGGAGAGGAGGGGAGAGGGGGGGGAAGAGAGGGGGAGGAGGGAGGGGAGAGAGAGGGAGGGGAGGGGGAGGGAGGGTAAAGAGAGTGAAGGGAAAATGTGTTTCTGCTCCACTAGATGGTGCAACACAAACCTAACCTGACCATTTACAGCGTGCGTTTTGCTAAATAGTCGCTGTTTAAGTCAGCGAGTGGATGGATGGATCGCTTAAGGAATGATCTCTGCATCCCAGTTTAATATTGTGTGTGTATATATTATATATATATGTGTGTGTGTGTATATATGTTTTATATATAATAGAAGCCTGCAGAAAGCCACGATTCCCACTGGTCTCTGAGCTGCACAGTTAAGCCAGCCACTCTCTGGAGCCAGCCACCAGCTGTCTATTACACTTGCCAGCATGCTGCTCTTGCTAGATTCACAAAACCAGATGCCTCACATATTTAACAAGCAGTCAGCCTCCAATCAGGTCAGCTTGTTATCTGTACCATGCAATTTAGGACAGATCTGGGAGGAGAATTCCATTTCTCTTTAACCCTTTGAGTATTTGGTCCACTGCTCGGTCAGGAACAGGTTACTCTCCTACAGCCCCCGAAACAGCTGCCAACAAACACTTCTTCTGTTGTGGCAAAAGCCAGAAGTGCTGATAGATGTGATGAGAGCGTCGATCTTGCCCTCGACATGTTTTTGCAAACCCAACATCCATTCTGCAAGGCACATCTCGTAAGATCCCCATCCCCTTGCACTTAATAAAAACTCTGATAAATCTCACGGTTCAAAACAGGAGGCATCATTTACGGGTGATAATGTTGGAAATATTTTCCAGGTCACAATCTTCCTCACCCCCTCCCCACCCAGCAGTGGACACCGAACAAATTCGGGCTTTTTTTTTAATAGAAATCGGACCCAATTTTGTTTAATATAAAAAGCTATTCTCTCAACCAGGCGTCGGGTACTCAGAGGGTTAACATGGAATTAGAGCGACACGGAGAGTGGCATGCGAGAAGTGAGAGGGGAGATTGGAGGATCACAGTCGATGGCATTCTGGGTATCACGGGAGGGAGGGGGGAGGAAAGGGGATGGGGGGAAGGCGAGGGGGGGGGTGGGTAAGGGGAGTGGGGGAAGAAGGGAGCAATAGGAATAGGAAAGTCAGAAGAAGCATAGCAACAGCAAGCCCAAAGCAGACAAGCGCATACCTTTAGCTTGGAATGAATCTCACGAGATTTCCTTCTGGCAAGAACCTGAATGTGACTAGACACCTGCAGGGTAGGGGAAGGGAGAAAAACAAAGGAAAAGCCTGTAACCATGGAAATGAAAGCCCCTTGCAACTGGGCGCCAGACGTACCTTGATGGCGGCTTGGATTTCTCGAACTTTCTTTCTTGCTAACACCTGTATGTGACTAGACACCTACATTGTTCAACCCATAAAAAAAAAACAAAAAGGGAAATTAAATGTAAAAACATGTCTGTCTCTGGTTATTTTTTTTCCCGCTTTTTAAAAAAATATAAATATATAATTCCCTCTCTCTCCGGAAACATTATTTGCACCTTTTTTTTTAAAAAAATCATCTTATATAGAGATAGCACTGAGTGAGGGCTTGGTGTGTTCCCAACATGCATTGAGCACTAACGCAGAACAGGGGAGAGAACATAAACTCTGCTGTCATCACCACAGTCACTTCATTATAACCTTCTTTTAAAAAAAATTAAAATTAAACTTAAGTTTAAGATTTTTTTTAAAAAAAGCAACACAGTTGTGACATCTTTTGGATCTTGCAACACCACATCCTTCTCCTTAGCCCCAGATAAATACTTTCTCTCCCGCCCCCACCCCCTCCCACACATTAGTCAATGAATTGGTCTGGAGTGTAAGCTACGAATGCAGGCAAGTAATATGCAGAAACTCATGCAGGAAAAGCCCACACACATTCAAGACAGGATGAGATTTCATTACCCCCCCCTTCTCCCCCCACCCATCTTCTCCACTTCCCCCAACCCCCCCTCCAGCCGTACAATGTCAGCTTCGACTCAGCCTTCACAGTGATGTCTCCAGTTTAGGATTAGCACCAAGTTTAATGCTATAACATGCAAATTCTGGTAAACAAACCAAACTTACCTGCAGCTTCTAAACAAGGTTTTGAAATTAAGCAGCTCCCCACCCCCCCCCAATTAAACTGATACAACGTGGATTATGAATCAGTTGATAGAATTATACAGAGCGATATGGCACGGAAATGTGCCAATTGGCTGAACTGGATTGTGCCTGTGTTTATGCTCCACAGAAGCCGCCATCCTTCCTCTTCCCCTCTATTCCCTTCTCCCTCATGTATGGAACACATTTCCTCTTAAATAAGTCATTTTTTTTGTAATGAAATTTGTATATTTGAAGAAGCAAATCATTACATATGTCTGAATGCATGGGCTTAAAACCATGTGTAGTATTTGTTTCTACTGGTAAATGGTCTGTTGTATGTATTACCCATGAAAACTTTATTGATCAGATTTTGTCCACCGATCTAAGACCAAATCGCCCAAAATAAAAAGATATGAAGAAAAAGACTAAAAATTGTCAAACAAAAAAAGCAAGCAAAAACCAGCTGTAGAAGGATAGAAATTTGTCAGACTTAGAATCCTCCAAACTCACATAATACAAGGCTTACTGTCCTAAACCTTCCCAAAGCATGAAACTTACCAAAAAAGGAATAACAATAATTTAGCGCTAGTATTTAAAGTTCCTCTTGATGTGGGAGAGGATGAACAAAAGAAAAATCCTTTAAATGTTATCCATCTTTTATTCATATCATTTTGCTTTAAAAGCCCCCCCAAAAAACTAAGAGTTGCATTGAATTTCAGACTATACAGCAAGGGAGTAGGTCATTGGGTCCAACTAGTCCTCAAAGTGTTTATATTCCACACAGCCTCCACTGCGCAGTATTCCCTTTTTAAAATGAATAGGTTATAATTTAATGAATAATTATAATTTACAATAATTAATTAACACCAACCTCCCTCTCTAGTATCGGTACCTATTCTGTCCACTACATTGTTCGGTACTGTGTTCATTGCGTAATTAATTTCCTTGGTCAGGCGCTCGCACCTCGACTGGCTTCTCACCCGTGTGTGCGCACACACCCTAGCGACAATCAGACACAGCTCCCACTGAACCCCAGATCGCACACCCAGTCAAACCCTCGATCGAACTGCTGCTGATACAAAAGGGGCCCCGTCACCAGCAAAATCTACAGACTATTGTAGGTTCGCAATCCCATCAGAAACATTTTTGCAAAAAACCTGAGAATCTACCACAAAGAACTTCTCTTGCCCAGCGGGGGTGGCCACCCCTTTGCCCTGCACCAAAAACTCAGCTCCACACCCCGGAGGCTGAAGCCAACTATCCAGACATACTCACTGACCAGTGTTTGGGAGTCTCGTGGATGGTCAACTTAAAATCGCAACCCTCCCTCCCTCCCGGCTTTTCACACACATAAAGAGAAGTTTGCTGGTCGCCAGCGCTGGGTAATTACAGCTGAATCAATGAGAGAAAATCTGAGAACAATAAAGTGGATGTAACTGCAGTGGTGACAGCAGAGCAGAGGGCGGGAGAAAGGCCACCAAATGGGGCGCAACAGCTCAGTGGAGCTGCAGCACGTGGCAGGCGTCAATCTGAAAGGGCTTAACATGCACATGACCAGCACCAGGCAATGTTACCTGCTTCCGGGTCCGTGTCTTTCCCGTCCTGAGCTTTATGTACCTGGCTATCAACTCGTTACGACCTGAGGAAACACCAAAGTGGAAAAGAGGACAATTTTAGTAAACGATTGGATTTTATAGCCTTCGCATAAAGTGCGTGGTAAACGAGACATGTTTATCAGCTGGTACAGAACTGTGGGGCGGTGGGGTGAGGTGCGAGGTGGGGGGATGCAGGGGCAGGGGGAGAAAGAGAGACGGAAAAGACTTGTGTGGCAACACATACGCTGATGGAGTTTGCGGTACAGAGAGAGACTTTGTTTTAAGTTCTTCTGGATGTGCAAGAATGAACACAAGCTAAATCCTTTAAACGTTGCCCATCTTTTATTGGTATAATTTTGCTTTCAAAGCCTGAGAAATCTTAGAATTACTTACACAGAATACCCAGCCCGTGCAGCACAGAAACAGGCCATTTGGCCCAATTATTCCATGCCATTGTTTATACTCCACGAGTCAAAAGAGTCTTCCAGTATTACCGTCCACCATTTAAAAGCGCTCTGAGATACTACCCTTCGTGAAGGGCGCTATGTACCTCGTATACACACTCCTCACTCCCAGCCCACTTTGACTTTGCATTTATAGAATTGATATATAATTAATATAATGAATTAATATAAACCTTTCTCTAGTAATTATAACTATTGTGTGAACTCATTGCACTGGAGCACCAGGGAGGGGGCAGGAAGAGGAGAGAAGAGAAGCCCATCACAGCTTTGTGACGTTAAAAGTATGCTTCACTTTGCAACCCCCCAGCATTGCACCACAGGCCGTTTCACTTCAGCCAATGTGCTTCTTGTGTTCATTTATCACTTCAAATTGCTCCCAGCACTACCATCCACTATTTAAAAATACATCAGCCACTGTGATGTATCCCGACGGACTTCATCCCAGCATCCCTGGGCACATCACTCAGAATTCCGTCTGCAGATGCAACGCAGGTTCCTGGGAAGCAATTGCAGTGATGTGGACATTTTTATGGTTCGCACTGACGGTTCAAAAAAAATACATTCACTGAAAAAATAGCTGCAATATCTCTAAGCGACTTCCAGTAACCAGAACTCACTTACAACTAAATGCAGTAATAATAATAACCTGACCCTGCCTTATCCCCATATCCCTTAATCCCTTTTGCAATAAGAAACATATCTATCTCAGTCTTGAATATGATCAAGGACTAAGCGTCAATAGCCCTTTGGGGTAGTGAGTTCCATACATTCACAGCCCTTTGAGTGAAGAAGTTCTTCCTCAACTCAGTGCGAAAGGGTTGTCCTCTGATTTTAAGGTTGTGACCCCTGGTTTTAGTTTCTCCAACCGGGGAAACAATCTCCCACTATCTACTCTATCATGCCCTTTGATGATCTTATAGGTTCCTGTAGGATCCTCTCTAATTCTTCTATATTCTAGAGAATATAGATCCAAATTGGTCAGCCTCTCCTCGTAACTCATCCCCTTCATCCCTGGTACTAACCGAGTAAATCTACGCTGCACCCCCTCCAAGGCAAGTACATCCTTCCTTAAATGAGGAGACCAAAACTGGGCACAGTATTCCAGATGTGGTCTCACCAGGGCCCTATACAGTTGCAGCAATACTTCCCTACTCTTATACTCTAATCCTTTCATAATGAATGCTAACATACCGTTCGCCTTCCTAATTGCTGCTGCACCTGCAGACTAAATTTCTGTATTTGGTGTACAAGGACACCCAAGTCCCTCTGGACGCTAACACATTCCAATCTCTCCCCTTCTAAAAAATAACCCACTCTACTGTTTTTGCTCCGGAGGTGGATGACTTCGCACTTCCCTACATTATACTTCATCTGCCACCTACCTGCCCAATCACCTAACCTATCTATGTCTCACTGCATTTTTTTAATGTCATCCTCGGTGTTGACACTTCCTCCTAGTTTTGTGTCATCTGTGAATTTAGATTTATTAACTTCATTGTCCTCATCAAGATCGTTGATGTAGATGGTAAATAGCTGAAATGACTGATCCTTGTGGCACTCCACTAGACACATCCCGCCAATCTGAAAAGGACCCGTTTATCCCTACTCTTTGTTTCCTACCCGTTAACCATTCCCCAATCCACATTAATATGCTCCCCCCAATTCCATGGCCCCCTATCTATTGGACTAACCTTTTATGCGGCACCTTATCGAATGCCTTCTGGAAGTCCAAATAGACCACATCCACTGATTCACCCTTATCCAGTTTACTCAAAATATCCTCAAAAAATTCTATGAGATTTGTCAAACATGACTTCCCTTTTGTAAAGCCATGTTGACTTGACCTAATTATATTGTGACCTAAATACCGCACTACCACATCCTTAATCAATGATTCTAAAATTTTTCCTATCACTGATGTGAGACTAACTGCCTACAGTTCCCCATCTTTTCCTTTCCACCTTTTTTAAATAGTGGTGTGACATTTGCGATCTTCCTATCAGACAGAACATCAGACACAAGGCCTCCACTATCTCATACGCTACCTCTTTTAAAACCCTGGGATGCAAGTTGCTCCCTGTCCTTATCCCCTTGGTACATCTCTATTGTTGGCAGACTTGTTGTGTCTTCTAGGGTGAAGACAAATGCAAAGTACCCATTTAGGGACTCTGCCATGTCTTTATCCCCCATTGCAACTTCTCCCGTCTCTGACTGAAGTGAACCTACATTTACCCTCACTAGCCTATTCGTCTTAATATATTTGTAAAAACGTTTACAATCAGACTTAATGTTCCCAGCGAGCTTACCCTCATACTCCTTTTTCTTGCTCTTAATGAGTTTTTTTTGCTGGTTTCCAAAACTCTCCCAATCTTCAGATTTGCTGCTTTTCCTGGCAGTTTTATAGGCTTTTTCTTTTAATTTGATGCTTTCCCTAACTTCCATCAAGCAACTCCTCTTTCTCTTCCAATAATCCCTCTTGACCTCCAATAATAGCCAGGACGGAATCTTGGTTTAATCCATCATACAAAGGGTGTCCCCCCCTGACGATGCAGACCCCCACCCCCAGTCCTATACTGGAGCCCTGGCCTTGACTACGTCAGGAATTACTGTTGGGGTAGGAGCTTCATTAGCTAACCTCAGGTGAATTACCAGGGAGAGGACGGAAGAGAGAAAAAGGCTTTCATTCATTCAGTACATTTAGAAAGGATATTTTTGGGGAAATACTACATTCCTACTGTATTCCTCCACGTGGTAAAATAGAATAGTTCTGCATCACTCACTGTTACACTGGAGAGAATGCACATTCACTAACTAAACGTGAGCTACCCGCTGAACTGTGCAGATGGCAGTGTAATCTGAGCATTAACATTCACCAGGGATCAGACCAATGTTCACTTCTGCTATTACACAGTTACAAAGCCAAGCGGTTTGCCGCTACATGTTGCTCAGGAGTAATTTTAGCCTTGGAGGGCTTTCTCAGGCCAAATGCTTCAGCTGCGAACTCCAACACTGCCACAAAGGAAATCTGAGCTGTTTAGAATCTACTAGAATGATCCTGTTCAGGTGCTACACTCAACAGGGTGCTTACACACTGCTGTAGGTCACGACAAATGTGAGCTACAGGTAATAAATAATACCTCATTCAAATTCACCCGCGTTCCAGGTACAATGTTCAGTCGTACAGTCAGTACTGCTTATTGCTATCACAGCTTCTCTACTAACAGTGCATCAGACTCAAATGGGATGGGTGAGAATCCAATGCACATATCACACAAATCCTGTTGGAAGGAGGGAGGGAGGGGGAAAGGCGAGGGAGGGAAGGGACATGGTGGGGGCGGGGGAAGAATAGCCATTTTCTAAATCAAGAAATAGAGATATTTCCAGCCAGGGCAACTCTACCAATTGTCAAGGACCTAGCAGGAAAGGGAAAGTCAGCCAGGGGTCTGGTTTCACCCACAAAATGCACAGTCAGTCCATTTTACAGTATACTCTGGGGAGCCCTTTGAGACATGTTAACGACGTGATAAGGCACTGTACCTAATGCAAGGATTCTTGATTCCTGATCTCGACCATCCAGTCACCCCTGATAGAGGGCAAGAAGGCAAGATCAGGGTTAGCTGCGATATCGTTCCCCTCCCCCCACCCATACTGCAGACGAAAAGCTTACCGACACTCGAGGACTATTCCAGTTAGAGTTTGAATGATTCAGCCCCAGCCAAGGAATCACCCCAGGGGACCAGTGCTCTGCTCGACTCAGTGTGAGAAAGGGCAGCACTTTCACCCTCGAGGCAAACCTGGGCCGCTTGGAGCTTCAATTATAGATGTTTAAATTGGTAGATTGTCGCAATCTTACTAACTCCTACGCCAATGCCAATTAAAGAACCTGGCTCCTCTTAAGAGCTGCACATTTCACTTCAGCAGCCAAATGTGACCGTGTTCCTACACAGCCAATTTCAGCTGTGAAGAGGGGCACTGACAGCCCACTCAGGTCTTCTGTCAGTTACACAGGCGATATTGTAACTCCCAACACTTTGTCCTGGGTGGTAGGAAGGGTGGAGGGTGGTGGGGCTTTTAGCGGGGTTGGGGGGTTTAGAGGGGGTGGGGGTTGAAAATTCACTTTTCCTTTGACAGATAAAAATCTGATCTCAATCAAAACCAAAATTCCAACTACGCGATTGGATGGTTCAAATTTAGACTGCAGGCTCTCAATTATCAGGTTAACCTGCTCCTGGGGACACTGTGGTGTTTGTGAAAAAGAGTGTGGAAGATTAGCAATTATCTGCAGACAGCTGTTGTACGGTTAGCAGCTCGGTATTTGTAGGGACCTCAAGATTGCTAACTCAGTTTGTCCAAACATTAGTCACCGGCAATGCTTTGCATTTGATATTTTCTGCTTTCAATTAGTATCTACGGCTTTAGCAGTGTGAAGTCAAAGATCAGGAATCAAGAGGGACAATTGCACAAAATTAACTGAGTGAAAGTGGTGGCGGGATCATAATATTTGGAACTCTATGAAGAGATACTTACCTAATCTCTCTAGAAACATTAGTGCACGGACAATGATTTCACACTCAAAACAAATTTCACAACGTGAAATTTAAACATTATAAAACACCGGTTAAGGTTTGTTTTTATTCCTCACCATCAGCAGGAGAGGCCAGCAATATAATGCAGTGCGCAATACTATATAATTTTCACAGTGGGCTCCCAATGCAACCTCGAAACAGCACAAAGAACAATTGTGAGACGCAAAACACTGTACTCTGGGTGGACGGCAAGCTAAAGGGAAGCAGAGGAGAATTGTGAGAATTTTTCGGCAAGAGGATTCATTTGGGGAATTTTCGGTGGTATCCGGTGGCTAGAATCATGCAAATATACAGCACAGCCATTAGGACCATCCAATCTACACTGGTTTTGTTTTGAACCAGAAAGCAGCTATGACGAGTTGTTTTATTTCTCTGTGTCAATAGGACACTGTTACAGTTAGAGGTCTGTTGAGGTGTGTTGCATTGTCAGGAGGAACCGTCAGATTGTGGGTTTCCATTCCATTACCCTCCACAGTGTAATGAGCTCCCAAACTCAGGGATGCAACAACAACAACAAGATTCCATTTATAAAGCGCCTTTCACGTCAGGAGGACGTCCCAAGGCGCTGCACAGTTGGGTCATGACCCAAGCAGGGGGGAAATGGTCAGGGTGAGGGGAGGGAAGGGAGGGAGCGAGGAGGGGGAAGAGAGTCGAGAGGGGAGCTGAAGGCTCGGTCAAAGAGAAGAGGTGTGGGCTGAGATGCTTCCCCTCAGGTAGGGAGGGGAAACAGGGAACAAAAATTCTCACAGAACTGGGAAGGGTGACCTTTTGCACAGTGACAGCCTGTTGAGCAGCGCAGGGACAGTGAGAGGGAGTGACAGAAGATGCACTGACACAAGAGGAAAAACTCAGAGGGTAGAAGATGTCATTTTACTTGCCGTCTCCCATCTCTCCAAACCACTGTAAAAGGACCTCAGCAACTGTTGTCAGGTTGCAGTAGTGCAAATTAAAGGCAACTTAAATTGTGGGGGGGGGCAGCGGAGATTAATTTACTGAAATACTCAATGCTGAAAATTATGGTATAGAGGAGGAGAAAGAGAGAGAGAAAGACAGGCAGACAGAGAGAGAAAGAAAGTGCTGTATTCTTTGGAGGAGAAGTTAAACGGGTGTAGTTCTTCCATCTACCCATTCATTCCCCATTAACCCACGGTTTGCCTGGATGTGGTCATTCTGAAGTCACAAATGGCAATTTTCAGCCTCCCAACAGCAAAGTCCTCCCTCTCTCCAACCCCCTCCCCCACCACGCCCCAACACCCGACTTTATTGAAGTGGATCCAGACTGCCTGTCGACAACGCAGCGTCACAATGACAATGCAGACAGAAGTGGTTAGCCAGGCAGCCAGATCCTTTAAGAAGATCCCTTACACTGGCTTCTGCTGGCCGGGTAAAAACTTAAGAACTACCAGCTGCTTATTCCCCGCTGGATTCAAACAAGACAGTCGCACCTTTGATTAAAGGCCGGAAAAAAATAACACGTTGGGGAGCGAGAAGGCTGGAGGTGTGTGAATAGATACATTACTGTGCAAATACCAGCCCCGGCAGTTATTGTACAGCCTCCCTGAATCAATAGGGATGTTTTTTTTCTCTCCAAACATTAGTGACACAATGTCAACGCTCTGATAATATTCATGCAGACAGGTGTTTGAATAGTGCGCTCAGGGAGTTTTGGGGGGGATGGTGGTGGGCGGGCGGGCGGGCGGGCGGGCAGGGGGGAACGGTGGGCGAGTGGAGAGCAAGGACTCCTCTCTTGGTGAATCTCTTAACGGAGGGGCTGGGCCAACATGCAGAGGGATCATGTGACACGGGGCCAAATAAGCAGCATCTGTGGACATTCAATTACAGCTCTTCTCCCAGCATGCCTGCACTGTAATCTCTACCAGATGAGACTGAGCCTCAGCATTTTCAATAACACACTATATACACATAACATGACAATAAGGGCATTCATGCAGCCGCCTGATTCGCAGATCAAAGCTCCCAAATGGCCAGCTGTAAGCATGCTTACTGCTGAATAATTCATTCTTTTCACAAGATTTAAAAAACACTCAGCGGGACTTGGCAAGCTCCCACCTTTTTTTTCCCTCTCTCTCTCTCTCTCTCTCTCTCCGTCCCCTCCCTCCCTGTGTAGTGCACTAAGCTAAATTTTGAAAAGGAGACCCAACCTATTTAATAGCAGCAGAAGCCAGCAGTTTCAATCATCATTATTTCAGGCACTAAACTGTAACCTGGCACCCTTTTGTTTGAGAAAAAGTAATAAAAATACATTATATGAATGTTTAGACCTAAGTTGCGTTAAGAAAGAAATGAGGAGTGGGCGAAGGTGAGGGGGGTGGGGGGGGTGTTGGGTGGAAAGAAAGAGGAGGAAGAAAGTAAACACTTTTTTTTTTGACTTTCAGCAAAACAATCTTGACTTAGAAAGTTAGCATCCAGGCATCAATACTTTTCGCTCACTGAATCTTTAATTGGGGGAGACCGTAAAAACATTACTGCATATAAAGTGGCTTCTGGTGGACTTATATACAGCCATTTAGTAGGAGAGATGCCCAGGAGGAATGTTGGCTTTTGGCTCATTGCACCAAGTTGGGAAGTCCGCTCGTTCCCCGATAAGGTTAAAACAAATTCTTATTGATACAACTCAACAAACATGTCATTTTTTTTATTGATTTATTACTGATGGTGGTGGGGGAGTGGGGTGAGGAGAGAGAAAGAGATAAGAATCCCTTGATTGATTAAAAATAGTTTTAAAATCAATATTTTTCCCCCACCACTCTCACAGCAATGTCCCACAAACAGCCATGAAGTGAATGAACAAAGCAAGCGCTTGAAATGTAGAACTGGGTCCAATTTAACAGTCCGGTTGCACTCTTATGACATGGCACGACTTGCACGTCAAACCCACGTGAACCACTGCACGAGGGGCGCAAGAGGAGTAAAGCACCTCCAGGAGGCAGTCTCGAGCTTCACATCAGCAACAAAAAAATCACACTTTTTAAAAGTTCTCAATCTTAAAACTTTTTTTTAAGTTGGGAAAGTGCCCATCAGAGCCTACTTTATGCATCAATGTTAACACAGGGCCAGGCAACCACCCGGTCAGTATTGAACCCCAGAAATGGGAACCGTGGGTTTGAGCATGAGTCCAGTGAACACTTTCTAGCTTCTCCATTTGATTCATACCCCCCCCAGCTTGCGCTATCTTAGTGAGCAGAGAACTTTAACCACGGTTTAATGGAAAAAATCAAAATTAAAACAAGTCTGGCTGCAGCGCACATCTGGGAAAGATGATGAATCATTATCTTATTTTGTACTTCCAAACCACTTGAACTGGTTGACCCGCCTGCCTGGATTCCCAATACAGGACTTACAGGAAACTGTTCAATGGAAATTACACACTTGCGACACAAAGCATATAAGCCTTTCTGGGTTTAAACTTACAAAATCCAGCAACTTTCAGCCTATCGGTACTTCCCATGTGCAAATCTCTACCTTTCCAGCCCCAGACACGAATGAGAAAAAACTTTTTACTCCATAACGTGGACCAGATAAAATCCCCACTGTATATACATTGCATTGTAGCCTCTGTGCTGTAAATGTGTACACATAGGAGTGCAGGGACCAAATACGCCAACATACTGTCACGTTCTTATTAATAGTAATCAACTTTGCATTTGATATAATGCCTTTCACTTCTCAAAGCACTTCACAGGGTTTACTATAAAATGTAGCAACTGTGTGTTTTGTTGGATGACGCGGCAACCAATTTGCCCACAAGAAGCATTCATGAAGTAAACAGACAATTATTATGTGGAGGATTGTTGTACCAGGACACCAGGAGAAACTCCCCTGTCTCGAATAGTGTTCATACACAAATCAACTTTTTTTGTAACACCCGCACAGAGCACCTCTCTGCCTTATTGGCACCACCTCTCCCAATCTCTCAACAGGTCGAGTTCAAAGGGGACGGTACACCTTCGAGGGAAGTGGAAACAAGTCACTTCAGGCTCCAACCATCTGCCAACATCGACACACCTAACAGACATCAGGCCACACATGCTCCCAGTCATTTAACCTACAAGTGTTGAGGTTCGATCGCGACCACTGCAGCGCTCGGGGGGGGGTTTGCATCCAACAGTTTCAACAACACAGCAAAGCGGGAAGAAGGATTTATAACCCCCTCCTCATCACATTGGGGGCCGCAAAAACAATCCCTAATATACACCAACACAATGCCTCTGGCCACCTGAGGGACCCTGTAAAGTGAACAAGCAGCACCGATGGTGCTCCAAACACTCGGTCTTATCGCTGAGCAAGAGACAGTCTTCTCAAAGTGATTTTTATTCACTTTTCCACTTGGGCTCTCGAAACGCAACGGTTAATTTTTTTAAAAAGGAAAGAAAGTGATTTGTTTGTTTGCTCTTAATTCAGTGCCAGTGTAGGTGTGTGTTTATTGGCGCACAGAGGCCAAAGTTGATTCAAGAGCTGTGCCAAAGATACAGCGAGACCGAGACAAAGATAAAGAGAGAGAGAGAGAAAGCTGGTAATTTTTTGGCATGTTGAGGCGCAGGTGCCTTGCGGACAGACAGCTGGATTATCTCACACCCGCACCGGGAGAGTTGATAAATAGTTATGGCCGAGATGATGCACTTGTGTAGAGAATCACGTACAATGGGCAGTCACACAATGCCTCCGCAGAACCGCCACTGCGGTATAAATTAAAATATATTAAACGGCAGTCTGCAATAAGCACTGGCTATAGGAGCAATGGGCCTGTGGACATTTTGAGGACATTAACAATAAAGCAGGAACTAATGCAATCGCAGGGTGAAATATTAGGACTTCACCTGGCTTCTGAAATGTAAACTTTTATTCCACACACAGCACGCTGATGTGTACCTTGCTATAACACTGTCCTCACTCACTAGGGAATTAGTAAGACCGAAATAAGTCTTTGGAGCTGCAACAGGTGTACAGGAGGAGAGGGAAGAGGTGAGAGGGAGGGAAGAGGTGGGAGGGAGGGAAAGGGAGAGAGAAATTGATGGCCTTCCATTTCTGGCAAGCTCTCGAAATTCTTTGTGCTCTTTGTGCTGCGTGCGAACAGAGGCATGTTCACATGATCACCCTCTGTAACAGATTTAACTCTAGAATTCTGAAAATGTCTTGCCGTCAATCAAAGCAGCAGGGACAGGATAAGCTGTTTGTGACCTGACCCCGGAGTACACACATGCTGCTCGGCAGCTGCAGGACTATGTATTTTTCTTCCCCTTTCACCGTCATTCAGAACGGTTTCCTCTGAATAAGAATGACCCCGAGAGGTCCAACAGAATATCAATCGCACTCAAAAGTCCTTCCTACAAGAGGCCAATACCAGGGATATTTGAAGACTTGCTGATATTTTCATTCACTCCAAATCCAATTTAGTGTGTGTCTTCTCTGGAATTTTTTAGCATCACAATGGGACACGAACACCTGGATCCTGACAACATGAGGAAGATCTGCCTGGAGGATCTGAACAGGACAATTATTCGTTCCCAAAGCTATATCACCACTTCATTGACCCAAATGCACCAAACATGTTTCAAAAGATTTTCGAGGTTCTTTTCCAATTTTTTTCTGATGAGGCACCACGATTTGGAGTAAGTGCCTTCCCCTTTCAGGAAGTTATAAAAGTAAATCTAGAGAACTAGCCAATGTAACCCCCCCACCCCATCCCCCCACCCCTCCTGATATTACATCCAGCACAGCTGTGGAAGAGTTAAAAGTAGACTTCGCACACACAGTGGATCACCACAGACACATCTGGTCTCTAGGCAGCTCCTACAGCCACAGTGATGTAAGAGTTTGTTCAGTTTTGAGGCTGGCGTATTTTCAAACTAAGGGAACACTCAGACTCAGCCTTCACTTCATGTGGGATGCTTCTTTGGCTCATTTTCTTTGATTTTAATATGACAACTCAACAAAGTGACTTCAAAGAAACGTCGATAACCACTAGTTCCACTTTTCGCCATTACCCTGTTATTAATCTGCTTTTAAGTTTCACGGATAATTTCTGGGCATCGTTTTCGGACACGCACAAATAAGTTACAATTTTAAGACTTTTCACATCGGGTGGAGGTCCCACGGCCCTGGACAGTCAAGGGTTTGCACCCGAGCTAGAGGTTGGATTCTGGAGGGGTCAGGTGGGAAGATGACCAAAGGCACAGTCAAAAAGGTCTTGAGACGAACCTTGAAAGAGGCGAGGGAAGGGGGGAGGCACAGGGAACCCGTGTTGGAGTTTCAGAGAATAAGGGCAGAAAGGCCGAATCCCCAACGTTTCATCAAATTTTCAAATTCTTCACATGCTACAGAATATGAATCCACTCAGCATCTGGATCGGATTACCCATAGGAACAGTCAATTGGCAACACAAAAGTCTTGTTTGCATCCCATCTTCTTAGCATTAAGCGGCCTCACGGTTTGTGGCACTGCAGTCAAATAACTAGGAGTGACTTATTAGCAGGAATATTTCCATCAAGTCCAAAGGTTGCCCTCAAGTTTTCTACAGATTCCTACAGTAATATTAACCTTGTGTGCCATCTTACTGGCAACTTCCTTGACCCAAAGCCTCAACTACTCTTCACAAGAAGGGTCTTATAAACATTCCTCTTTCACAATATAGCCAGTCTCAGTCTTAATCTTTCACATCACTTTAGTTGTCTTCATATCAGCCGAGTCTGCCCTCTCTTCCTTTTTCTGAAATATAATCCATTTTCCTATCGCTGACTCCAATGTCCGGGCTCTGGTGGAGAGTCTGGCATGTACACAAATCCTCTCAAGGGATGGACAATGGGCTGGCTGTCTTGTCATGCATGATGGATGACTTGAGAGGCTGAAGACCAGATTTACATTACAATGGGCAAAATCAACAATATGGAGCTTTACACTAGGAGGTCTGCCTGTGCCCAGAGGAAGCAGAAAGCTATTCACAAGCTGACAGTTTATGTTTCCTTCTGAAGACTTAAAGCTGGTTAAAGTCATGTACGCCCTTGGGCTTTCAACATCTTTTTTTGTAACTTTCTCTTCCAAAGCAGCACCCTGCAGGACAAGCCAATCGGGGGGCTGCCATAGATATGTCATCGAACCCAATCACAATTTAGCGAGACTACATTCTACTAATAATAATCATAGCATTTAATATCACACCTTTTACATTAGGATGTTCCAAAATGTTTCATAGGACTCACAGGACTTTCAAGTTATCTGGGACACTATATAAATGCAAGTTGTTGTTGTGAAGTGGAGTGACTGTGTATTTTGCAGGCAAGCGTAGCAGCCCAATTTGCACTGGGCAACGTCTCACAAACAGCCAGAAAATGAACAAATAATTTTATTGGGGTATTGTTGGCCAGGACACGAGGAGAAACTCGCTGCTTATTGTCGACAGTGAGGTGGATGTGGCTTTCAATCCACTGAACACGTGGAGAACTCCTGACATTACCTTGGCTACAAAAGGGAGAAACCTTTTGAGAGTCTCTACCTCATTGACCACTCTTATGGTCACCTCTCGCTCCCCACTCTGTCTCCCTTGCGTCCAAACCCGCCAAAAAGCTAGGTCCGAGAAACTGTGTTGTGTGAAGGGCTCTATATGAACTCAAGTTGTTTTTGTTGTCACTCACTTCCTTTATAATTATTTATATCCGGTCGGTATACAACTGCAACAGATTCCAGCAACCGCTGTAATTCCCATCGGTGCCTCCTGAGAGGAACAGCACCTGGGACATATCAGAAGTCCCCATCAACATTCTTCTCTCACAGCTATGACGTAGGTTCTGACCAATTGCCCTGTTTCAGCCTGCATGATCAGTTCAGCCTCACTTGAGGGAATGTAATGAACACTCGGTGGCCCTTACGGAGAATCGATTACGCCTTTTAAGCTACTGAAGCAGATCAGAAGCAATTGCACGGCAAAAAAAAAATCCATTTAGTCATTTAAAAAAAAGTCATATTGAACTCAAAATAAATGCATGATTTGACCACGTTTGCACTAAATTTATTCATCGAAACTGGGTCACTTTTTAGTTAAATAATGACTTACGTATTAGGAGAGTTAGATGGAGCGTGATGTTGAAGAGGAGGGAGAGGGAGATAGGGACAACCATCAGATAATGGAAGGCAATGCAAACTTTCTGAGAACCTCTCAGGATATGTGGCAAGATTCAAGTCTTGTGTGGGTTTGAGGTTTACAAAGTTCAAAGTTGTTTCGTTAACAAAAAAATGTGCCCATAACTGTCTTTAAAATTGCCAAATAAGAACATACACGTCTTTAATATTATAATCATTATTATTCCAATATGGGGGGGGGGCAGTGAGAAACAGAGGCTCAAGAGATTTGCTCTTTGACAAAAAGATGAAAATTCACTGAAACACATTTATGATTTCTTTTAACTAAAAAACTAAAATCTTCCCACAAAAAGGGGAGTGCAAATGAAAATCTATGTTAAAGTTGATTTAAAAAAGTTAATTTGTTGGTTGCAAAACATTTCTCTTAGCAATTTGTCCTTTTTTAATACATTGTTCGCAGTTGCATGAGGAGCTGTTGGCCGGTCAGTCGGTCTATCTGTCCCAGCGAGTCAGCTCTGAAAGAAAGCACTTCTCAAGTGGAAATGGCACGCCAGCCTTGATTGGCATGTTACCGTTTCCAACTTGGCCTTTTTTGCAAAAGATCAAAGGATTTGATAAAGATGGTCACTTCTCAATTTTGAGAGAAAGGCTGGCAAAATATGAAGTTATTGAGGTGACAAATGAGGTTTCAGTGGATGCAATCACACATGCTTACTTACGCCCAGTGTGGAAAAACTCACTCCAGATAACAAGTGATAATGCTTTCTGTCTGGCAAAAATATCAAGAAGTGGGTGTCTGGGGACAGACAATGCAAGGCATACACTCCAACACCAAGAATGTAAGATAAATGACTTTAGTTATTGAATAAACAAACAATTACAATAATCCTTCTCTTTGATATAGAGCCTTTAATGTCCAGAGCATTTCAAAGCGCTTCACAAGGATGCTGTCAAGTCTAGTTGTAGGTGAATGCAGCAGCCAATTTGCCCCAGAAACATCTTAAGAAGTGTACAACCAAACTTAGTTGAGAGATCAGTGGCTGGGACATGCGGAGAAATTCTCCTCTTTTGAAATAGTGCCCTGGGATGTTTAACACCCATCTGAACAGGCAGACGGAAGCTCAGTTTAACATCACATCCTGAAGGACGGCAACTCCAATAATGCAGTAATTCCTCCCGAGCTGTACTGGAACATCAGCCTGGGGTTAGGGTTAAAGCTCCTCGATATAGGGCTTGAACCCCAAGCTTCTAACCCAAAGGCGAGAGTGTTAGCAGCTGAGCCAATAAAGGCAATTCCCAAGTTTTCTATAGAAAGGTCAAAGGGGAATTTCAAAAGAGAATTGGCAAAAAGTTGAAAAAGAAACATTTGCAAGACTGTGAGGTAAGAGCAGGGGAGTGGAATTAATTGGATAGCTCTTTTAAAGAGCGGGCACAGGCACGATGGGCCGAATGACCTCCTTCTGTGCTGTAATATTGTACAATTCTCTGAAAGGAGCTCTATATCCAAGCATGATGTAAGTTAATGAGGAGTTTCTGGTGGTTGAGAGCAGAACGACAGAGAGCAAAAAGATTTTTTGCCTTTCTTCTCCGTTGTCCTCTCCAAAGCTTTAGAGAGAGGGAAACCTGATCTAGGTTTGCTTTATAAACACGCAAGTTGTACAGATTTCAAGAAATGAAATGGATGGATAGCATTGCGTGAGTTGCAATGCTCAAATGAGTGAAGATCGATTTCAGATACCTTCAGGCAATGAGAAAGGCAGCAGAGTCGGGAACTTAAGTGTGTCAAAACCTTTGTGTGAAAATCTAACACAAAGTAATGAGTTTAACGTTCACAATCACCAAGTGACAGAATAACAATGAAAATCCTTCACCCCTGCTGTGCGAGGCAGTTTGGGGAGCGAAAAGCACAAAGCCTCCAGAACCCAAAATCCAAATAATAAATCATCTGAAATAAGGCCAGGGAAAAATGCAAGGAAGAAAATAAAACAAGATGCAAACATATAATGCTTTCATTTGATATAGCGGCTTACCATGTCGTCTAGACGTCTTAAAGCTCTTCACAGGAATTACTGTAGAGTATTGTGACTGTGTATTGTGAAGGCAATTGGATTGTGGGAGCATTGAGAGTGAATCAACCCATATCTATAAAATTGACTGCATGACAATATTCCCTAATGTTTGAAAGAAAAGTATGAAATATATGAAATTCGTTGTGACATTATAAACGTATTTCTGAACAGTCTGGGTGATTGGCTAATGATACTATTGATGTCAACTGAATAATTCTGCCATAGATCAGTGACTGAAGGATTTTGGTCTTAAAGCAACCAGTTTAAGAGGATGCTTCTCTCTTGGAAAAAAACATATCAGATTGTTTGTCTTCACTCTCCTGCGCCTGGCAAAATTATCAAAACAAGCCAAACAAAACACATATACAATTATTCACTGACAAGGTGTTTGGTACTTGTCGTTAAAACAAAGTAATCATATTCACCAGTGTTATAACAAACATATACTAAGCAGCTACTAAGGAGAACCTGTTCAACAGTTCTTTATCCATCAATAATAATTAATGTTATATGTGTAGCATTGTCAGCCTGGACTCAGTCAGTGTCACTCTCATCTCAGAAGTTTGTGAGATTCCACCCCCACGTCCTCCATAAGTTGATAGCCTTGGCTGAAGCTCCAATAACAGTGCTGGACGAGGGCTGCAATGTCACAGAGGTGAGATGTTAAACCTGTCTGCCTGCTTAGGCTGATGGTAAACAGCCCGTGACACTATTCAAAAAAACAGCCAAATGATGAGGTCCAGCTCAGCTGTGTCACTCTTTACAAGCGAGTGGAGTTGCCTCCTCACTGACGGGCAATCAACACCCTTTGGAACCACAAGAAGAGACCAGGGATCAACCAGCAGGAAATTAAGAAAATAATCGACACTTTTCTTTAAAAAAATAAAAAAATCCATAAGCACCAAGAGAAGGTCTAATTTGAGAACTATGATTTTTGGGGGATGCTGAATGACATTTATAGGCAATTGGTCTAGAAAGGATGACACAAGCCAATTGTGGTGAAAGATAAACATTGTCACAATTGAAGTGACCACATCACCAATAAGCCCTGGACTAATAATGAGTGTCAATCGATGCCTTTCTCTAATTCTTGCATTCAGTAAATCCTTTCCCATTAGATTCCCTTGAATACATCACTGGCACTCACGTCTTGCTAATGATACACAAAATTAACAGCGCTTAGAAATTTTATGTAAAAAAAATCAAACGTGGAATGAATGAAATTGTGAGAAGGAAAAAAAAATGTTCCATAATTAAACGATCACAAAATTCGAATTTAACACGGTTAAACTGTGAACAGTGGTATTAGGAGTTCAAATGAACCATGATCACACTGATCTAAATAGGAACATCAGAGAGGGATTTTGGATCAATACAAGCCACTCGCTTGACATCTGTGGTCTGACAGGAAGAAGATGGGGTGACTCGAGGTCAGAAATAGTTTTCTCACCAGGACGGAGCAACATTAAACAAGTAAAGCTTCAGGAGAGACTGGGAAATCAGACAGGACCACAGGAGGTAACGAACAGCAAGTCCAATATTCTCACCAGGAAGGAGAGCGGTGAACTGAACTCCTCTCAAGTGCAGTTCACAGAGTGACAAAAGTCCTTTGGATCGGTTAACGTCTCAGACTGGAAAGCCACACACCTCTGTTTACCTAGCAGTAAGTAGGAACCCGGTTGTTAGTCGACTGGTGGATCACTTTCCGGGGTAATAATCCCTTCAAATATATAAATTAAATAATAATTTGGTCACTCAATCCACGGCTGTTTGTGGGATACTGCTGTGCGCAATTGGCTGCCACCTTCCGCCCACAAAATACAGTTAATTCACTTTACAGTATATCCTGTGAAGTGCTTTGAGTCGTCTCAACAACGTGGTACAGGACTATATCAAATGCAAGGACTTTATTATTATACGTCTCCGCGCCTCTTACGGTGATTTGGCTGCAGGAGTGTGAAGTGAATATAAACTAGCTGTGGGCAAACAAAGATTTTTCCCCTAAACTGCCCCCCCTCTCTCCTCCCCCCCACCCCCCCCACCCCCACGTTCACCCATCACCAAGGAGAGTACACAGGATGGGACATTTCTCTATCGTCCACCCAAAGACCTTTCTCTTGCTGAAGGACTCGCCTAAGGAAATCATACCACACAAGCGATCCAGGCGGCACATTACTCTTTGCTCTTCATTGCCACAACTCCTTTTTTACTATACATCTGGGATACACCTGAGGCCCATGTTTGAGCTGGAGGCTCCAGGAAACACAGGCCAGCGTAACTTTCCACACGCCCCATTTAAATGCTGCCTCAACAGCATAAATATTGCTGACTGGATGACCGGCACTTAGTGAGTGATAACATGTCTTCAGATCTTTTAAGATTAATAGCAGAATCAGGGGGTTTATCTGCTCCCTATAGATTATGTAGATTAAAACTACAAAATACCATAAATTCAGGTCTTAAAAATAATGCTTTGTGCTGATGTACACCCAAGTAATATTAATAATATCTACATTTGACACAGCGCCTTTCACAGGATATACTACACAAGTGCAGTGACTTAGTCGTCAAAATACTGGATTTAACATGATGTAAACTACAGCTAGGTCAGGAAGAGATTGTCTTACAACAAATACCTTTAAAAATATCACATCGCAACATACATTAATAATCCTACATTTTGACATAGCAGCTTGTTACATTAAAACATTCTAAAGCACCTCACCGTGTTTTCTGGAAAGTGCAGTGACTGTATTTGTATTTGTAGGCAAGGACACACATATGGCCCCACAAACAGCCATATAAAGTGAACTGCCAGTTCTTTATCTGGGGAATTGTTGGCCAGGGCATTGGGAGAGAAAAACTTCCTTCTCTTTTCGAATCACGCCATTTCGAGCTTTAACACCCACCTATACCTATACGAGTCACGGCATTGCAGTAAAGCAATGACACGGCATTGGATAAATGTTTCTCTTGTTGAAGCCTTCATCACCTCCAGGCTCAACTATGCAAACGCCCTGCTTGTCGGCCTTCCCAACTCCTCCCTCCACAGGCTGCAGATAATCTAGAACTCTGCAGCCCGTGTCCTCTCCTGCACCAAACTCCGTGACCCCATCTCCCCCACTCTCGCCCGACTCCATTGACTCCCTAGCCTTCAGAGGTTCCAGTTCAAGATCCTGGTCCTAACCTACAAAGCCCTCCATAGCCTCGCCCCACCCTACCTCTGCGACCTCCTAACCCCCTACCAACCCGCCCGCTCCCTCCTCTCAGCCGGCTCCGGGCTGCTCCATGTCCCCCGACCCACCCACCCCACCATTGACAGGAGAGCCTTCAGCCACTCTGCCCCCAACCTCTGGAATTCTATCCCCCAATCACTCCGCCTCGTCCCCCTCCTTGTCCTCCTTCAAGTCCCGCCTCAAAACCCTCCTCTTCAACCATGCCATCAGCCACCCCCCTTCCCTTTCCCCCCCCCGACCCCAGCTCAGGTTTGAAATGCTGTACACTGTCCAGTGCCTTGGGACGTCCTGCTGACGTAAAAGGCGCTATACAAATGTAATCTTGTTGTTACTATTATTATTGTTGTATACAGGTAGGCAAATGGGACCTCGGTTTAAAGTCTCTTAAGAAAACAGCACCAATAATGGAGAGTTCCCCATCACTGCACTGAAGTCTCAGCTTAGAATCTAAGGCACGAGTGCAAGCAACTGAGCCAAGCTGATGTTAATCTTCACATAGGGTTGAGAACTTGGAGTCTCCTTTTAATCAATATATTTAAGTGCTCTTTGGAAGATGTAGTACCAAAATAATTGGGCTTAAACCACAATGTCAAATGTTTGACGTTGATTTGGAAACTACCAAGATATTCCACATATAGAAATTGGCACAACACAATACCTAGCTGTTCTAAAGTTGGGTTGAACATTTTTCTCTGGAGAGAATGTTTTCCAATGTCCAGTCCACATTAAAATCTAAATGGAGATGAATCTCATAATTGCAACTGAAAATAAATTATTGCAGAGTTTTGTTATAAATTACAATACTACACAGTCTGAGACGAAATCTTTGGCGTTGCTAAAATCACTGATATGTATATAATAATAACAATAACAATGTTTGCATTTGATATAGAGCCTTATCACGTCTTTGAGACATCTCAAAGCGCTTCACAGAATATACTGTAAAATGAATTGACTGCATATTTTGTGGGCGAAAAGCGGTAGCCAATTGTACACAAACAGTGATATACAGTGTTAGACACTGAAACCACTGAGCTCTCTGCCGCTGTATAGAGCATAGCTCTTACTTGAAAATGACACCCTCCATTTACGAGTAACTACAGAGTGAGTCTTATCTGAACTGTAATCAATGAACGGCAAGAGATTCCTGACAACACGCACTCTGTCAGAATTAAAAAGACACACTTCTCACACAATTAAAAGGACAGTTAATCTGCAGCTGGAACATGGAGTTTACATCACTGCTCTGCCCATCAGACTGATGAGGAGCCTTATGTGGCCAGCACTTCCTGGTCGATTCGGATTTAGCCTCTTGGGGCCAATTAATGCTGTATGCCAATGCTTGAATCACTATCAATTAGGTAGAACTAACTATATCATCACCTATATTACTACAGAGCAAGTCTATTGTGTTGCAATATGTCTTGTGAGAGGCCAAGATCAAACGAATCAGCATCGACTCAGTCAACTGACAGGACAATTTCAGAAAATGACTGGACTAATACCAAAGCTATTACTGGGGCCCAAAGGAATTATAGGCAAGTCATTTAAAATGGGTAAATGATTGGGGGAGAGCGGGCGGGCGGGCGGAGGGGAAGAGAGAAATGGTTTCAAATCAATAATTTTGGATTCATCCGAATTTATCTCAGAAGCAAGCACTAACTCCGTGGAAAAAAAAAAGAGATTTTAATGCACTCAAAATACAAATCAAAATGAAGTCAAGAATATTAAAACATTGGACGTCTCAAAAAAACGATTTTCATCTCACTCAACTAAAAGCAAAGGGGGAAATAAAAGATCTATTCAAAGTTTCATTCATTCACTGATGAGCATTCAGTTTAGTTTTTATAATAAAACAGGCCTTTTAAAAAACAAAAAGCATTTTCCCAGAACAAATGAAACCCATTAAACGGCAGGAAGTTGTTTCAACCCATTTATCCTTTTACGAGACAAAATCCATTTTTATTTGTGTGACCCTGCTTTACAGATTTGCTGATGGATTGTGGTCTTGTAACTCGTCTAAATTTTTAATGAGGAGCGCCAAATATATAATAAACTTCACCATAAGTCACCGATTGCCTGGTCATGGAGCAGGGGTTGGAGGGGGTCCTGGTTTGCACACAGCAATGTCCCACAAACAGCCATGGAGTGAGTGAATGACCAATTTTATTTGGAGGATTGTTAGCCAAGGCACTAGGAGAGAGAAACTCCCTTCTCTCTTTGAATCTTTGACAAAATCTTTAACATCCACCTGAACAGGCAGACAGACCTCAGTTTATCCGGAGAATGAAGGCCGATGAAATCATGCTTATCACATCCCATGCTGCATACAGACAACTGGCTGGACGAGGACAAACCTGTGATGGGCACAGTTGGGTGAGCCACAATATGAACAGAAACCTCACTTGTTCCTGGTAAGCACAGAGCTTCCTTGGCTGAAAAGACTTTAGAAAGGATGAAGTCAAGAGTTAGAAATCCATGGATCAGCCTAAGCAATGCAAGTAATGATAATTATGGAATCCTTGCCTTTGAAATAGCGCCTTATCACGCTTTCAAACATTTCAGTGGATTCACTGTAAAGTTTAGTGACTTTCAGTTCATCCAATTCACACAGAACAATGTCTCCCCAAAAAAGCCATGGAAGTGAATGACCAATTTGATCTGGAGTATTGTTGGGCAGAACACTGGAGAGGACAATCTCCCTTCTGTTCTAGAACCGTGCCATGGGATATTTAACTTCCACAAGCAGGCGGGACCTCAGCTTAATGCCTCAACTGAAGATCGACACCTCTGACAATACAGCACATCTCCAGCACTGCTCTGGAGAGCAAGTCTCGACTAGAAGCTTAAAGTCCTGGTGGGGCTTGAACCCACAAGCTGCTGATTCAGAGGCAAGGATGCTACCAACTGATAAGTACTGTGATAAACAGGGAAACACCAACATTTCAATAATGAAACCAGACTTTCAATACAATACTTTTGTCAGCTTTCATCTCTTGGCCAAGACGAGTGGGAAAGGAAATCACCAAGAGAGATATTCAGTGTTCCAAGTTATCTGGCAGAGATGTTGCAACTTTTTATTTAAATGTTAGTTTTGCTACTTTAGATACTGGTGGAAAAACAAATCCATCTTTTCATTTCAGTTGGGCCAATGTTTCTGTGATTGGGATCGAAACTGAGACAACGATCACCTTAAGGTAGATCACATGGTCCTCACACTCAAGCCAAGACAACGGCATCACAGCTTACAGGGCGTTTGTGAAGAAAGGGACAAAAATACACTACGACACAAAGTGGAATCTTTTTTTTTAAAAAAGGCTTGGCAATGAAATGGTTAAACTGCTAGGTTTAAAAAGTACCAGCTGAAACCACAGTTCAGTACAGCAGGAGTCTATGTAAATGGTGTAATTTGAAACCAGCCCACGCATTGCCTCAGAGAATTATACAGTCAGTTTCACTCCCAGACACACCCTACCAACTTCAGTTTAAAATAAAAAGGAAAATGGCGGGGTGGTCAGAAGATCAGAGCTTCAGCGTGCAGTATAAGGCGCCCGAGATGAGGAGGACAAGACACATTATACCTCCTTTAGCAATTATTGTGCAAAAGATAACCGAATGCAACAAACTCTCAGACCCTCCGGAGATTGGGGAGGGGGGGGCGGTTCAGAGTTCAACGTTTTTAAATGACACATGTACACACACAAGAAAATCCTTTGTACACACAACTGACCTGCATAATATCATCACTGGGAACGCTTGCAAGAGCATTAAATAAATAGCCACAGCTGTAACTAGAGATTAACTTTAGACACCTCCCCCTTTCCCTCCACAGTCTCAATGAAAATGACTGTAAATGTGTGATCATCGGAAGGAGCCCCATATCGGGACTTTGAACTTGCACAGTCCAGGCTGACACTCCAGTGCAGCTATTTGGGTGTACTGCATTGTCCAACTTGGCATCCTTTGGATGAGATGATAAAATCGAGGTCCTGTCTGCTAGTTTAGATGGACGTTAAATATCTTGCCGTCCCTCAATCCGAGACTGTTTGTGGGGACGCTGCTGTGAACAATTGGCAGCCACGTTTCGCCCACAAAATAGTCAATCCACTTTACAATATATCCTGTGAAACACTTTGAGACGTCTCAACGAAGTGATAAGTCGCCATATCAAATGCTATGATTATTATTATTATTACATGATTACTATATTCTACCACCATCTCCTCTTGGCATGAATCCCTCCTTAACTTATCACAAAAAAATCATTTGGGAGAAGTAGAAATCCAAAACAGCAAATGGTTAAGAAAAGATTTTGCAGAACATCTTGTCTAATAAACAGATTGCACGCATTAAAATAAGAAAAGAATTGACATGGCAAACTTGCTTTCACTTATCTAGAGCTGTTACAACCTTCAGTGACTTTTAAACAAAGAAATTGGAAAAAATTTGTTATTCCCATCACAAATATTAATTACTTGGATGGATAAATAATTGGGATCAAATGTTCATTCGCATCTCATTTCAGAATCCTTGAGAGTTTCTGCACAGTGCTCCAATTCAGTGGCTTTACTTGCAGTCCCAGAGTCCTGATTCACAATGCCTGACGCACAGAGAAACGTCAGATATTTAAAAAAAAACAGACATCAATGAAGACTCCTGCCAGATTTCCCTACATACTATAAAATTCTTTCTCAGCTAAAATACCAGTTACCCTGTGAGTTTTATTTGTTGGATGCATCTGACATACATTGGGACCCACAGTACGAGGCTGCCTCTGGAATGCAATTTTGGCAAACACATGGAATGTTGGGGGTGGGGGGCGGCGGGGGGGGGGGGGGGTTCTGGCAAATGAACACTTACACACATTCCACAGATAGCATTAACGTCCTGAATGCTGAGAAATGCAAACCTTCAAGTTGCATTCATTCTCCGTTTTCTTGATAGATATTAAGCTACGATCTTTGGGGACCCTGCTCTCTGAAACAGGATCCCATTTCGCTGCATAGTCGTGCAATGACAGCAGTAAAAAAAAGTAATGCAAAAATCCTCACTTTTCAAACATTAAACACAAATCTTGTTTGGCCATGGGTTAAACTTTTCCACTTAGAATTTAAATCCATCACAGACTGATAGGATGAGAGGATTTGGTCAAAGGAACAGAGGCAGACATAGAATTGAGAATGTGTACTTTCTTTGGCCAGCCACAAAGTAAATATAAATACTTAAAAGTTTTTTAAAAATCCTCTTTAACAATCTTCCAACTGCTCTTCTCTCACCAGACATTATTTTCACCCAATTTCAGCCCCAGTGCTCAGATGTGGGGTTAGGTTGTCCCTGTACAAAACCGTTCCCCAAAACAGCATGAGGAAATAATCATTGCTGGGTCCCCCATGGACATTCCTACTCTTGAAACACAGTAATACTAATCCATGCACTGGACACCAAGTCATCAAAAAAATCATCAAGTGATTTTACTGTGAAGTGTCGTGATCCATTTATTTGTAGGGGAGCAAGAGTTCAAAACTCGGAACTACAACAACAAATTACATTTGACCAGCGTCTTTCACGTCGGGAGGATCTCTTGAAACAGGATCTGAAGCAGAATTAGTGACGTGGTCTCACACCTCCGTTAGGGACCGAATGATTAAACTTGTGTCCACCATCAACTTGCCCTCCAAATGGCAAACAAAGATCGCTGCAGATGCAAAATAAATTCAAAACAAATGCTCAGAATGTGGTCATCCCAGCAGAACATCTTGCGTGAGATGACATGATGGACAATTCTCCTCTCTGGTAGAAGAATATAAAACAGGGGAAGCATGCATGCATGGTCTTAAAATTGGAACCAAGCCATTGTAAAGTGAGATAAATGAGACATTTCTTCAGACTGCCCATATGCCTAAGTGATTTGAACATTTCAATAAGGAAGAGAAGCCAATGGGGATGTCAGTGCATTAAGAGAAATGGGGAAAAGGTGAGTAACTGGGATTAAAAGATGTGCCACATGATTTAACCAAACAGTGGAACTGGCTCAATTCACTGAACATTTTCTCCCGGTTACTAACACAAAGAATAGGATAAACAAGTCTGCAGAATGAAAGTGCTGCGTACTCAACTTCTGCGATATCCTGCCCCTTTATACAGGACATGTGCTACTCAAAATTGTCATCAGTCGTTTTTATTTTTGTTTGTGAGGAAAATTGCGCTGCACACAGGAATTGTGTAAAAATGTCTCAAACCGACGAACAAGGGAGCCGCCTGCAGTTACATGCTAAAGTATGCCGAAAACCTCCACATTAATTACTGTGCGAAACACAAGTGCAGAAATGGTGCGCGTGTTGTGCAACTATTAGCCCTAAGGGTTAAATTGCTATTACTCAAACTAAGCTGGGTTGACATTGCTAATTTAGTAGTTCAGTATTGTTTTGAACGAGAATCTTTCCCCTGCCTCTGTACTGTCATCTCAATGTACATGGTTTTGAATATTCACCAAGACGCAGACTGGCACAATCCTGTTAGCAGAAGGGAACCAGCCTAAAAGGAAATTAATCCCTGGGCAACACATGGAAGGTACAATGCGGGGCTTCAATTCTTGACCAGTGAACCTAAGCTCATTGCCAATTGTTGAAAGACATTTCCACTCGGAGAATGGACTTGGGCGTCTCTGGTAGCTGGAGAAAGGATCAATTACCTTCACAGTTCAACTTTGTCTTCTGTTGGTTCAACCAAAGAGCAACATTGAGAGGTCCATAGTTTGGGCCCATCTTGGCTCCCTTCTGCAGTGTTCCTCTACACCTCCCCCCGCCACCACCCACCACATGCTACAATTACCTTCAATACAGCAAACGTGACTTAATCTCTGGAGCTCTATAGTAATGATTTGCATGGTTTGACACTTGTTGGAATACATTGTACCGTGATTTGCAAGAGTTTGTGGAACAAGTAAACCCAGCAAGAAAGGAAAAAGATTTGAACTCTTCCAATACACGAGGGAAATGGTAGGGGAGAGAAAAAAAGATAAAAAGATGGCTTCACAATCGTGGCTTATCGATCCCAAATGATTCGAATGCAATCAGGAGTTAGTTCTCCCACAAACATACGGTCATTCACCTTACAGTCTATTCTGTGAAGCGCTTTGAGACTTCGAGAAGACGTGAAATGGCTATATCAAATGCAAGGATTATTATTATATTCCTGTTGAAAAAAGGTGGTGTCCTGACTCAGGGACTACAGAATAACTGGCTGATTACTAGCACCTAGTGTCAGCACCAAACAACGGCAGATGAAAGCGCCCTCTATTCTGCCCAACAATACACTTCAGCCACAATAATAATCCTTGTATTTGATACGGTGCCTTGCGCATCGGGAGGAAGACTCAAAGCACTTCACCAGACATTGCAAAATGTGGTGACTGTGCAATTTGTAGGCCAACAAGACAATCAATCCCTACTGCACCAAACTGTGATTCTTGCACTCCCCATACCAGTGATTGTTGCACACTGTCTAAGTGAGGCTTCTGATTTTGTGCTAAGTTACATCCAACGTTTTATTTTGCTGACTGGAAATGTAAGTTGAGGTTTGCCAAACTCATTTCCCACAGGATCTGTGCAGATAGCGGGCCTTCTCAGTTGGATGGAATCAAGTTTGTCCCGTTGCTTGGGGCGGAAACAGAGACTTTCTTCATTGGGGATGAGATTGATTCCGTGTTGGGCTCTAACTGCTGTACACATCTGCTCTGACAGCTGGTAAAACATCATGGTTGTGGAGAGTGAAGGAATCAAATGGCTCAAATATTTCAGCTGGCTTGCACTGACATGCTAGAACTTGACCAAATATCCCATCAGCCACCGTATGTCTTGGAGACCAAACTCAAAGGCAACATTGTTTGAATAACGCAAGAAAGGAAGGGGGAGGGCAGAAGGGGAAACAAGTGTATGTTCATACATCATGACGCAGAGCAAGAATCACTTAACACATCTCGGCATTTCTGAAATCCATCTGCAATAACTCACAGCTAGAAAAGTTTGGGGTGGGGTGAGGGGGCACTTTAGTCATTCAGCAGTTCATATTTCCTTTTTACCCTCTTCCTGCCTCCTGCAAGACACATTTCAGGACCTTCCTCTTTAACCATACCTTTAGTCATCCTCCCACCCTCAACCCCTTGTCCTCCCCCCTTCTATTCTAACCCCCAGCCCTGATGCAAAACTCTTGACTGTCCAGTGCCTAGGGATGTCCTCCCAATGTGAAAGGTGCTCTATCAATGCAATTTGTTGCTGTTATTGTAGAATAAATGCATGGCAAACGGCACTCACTTGATCTTTGCAAGTGAATCATTCGACATACAAAGGTCACTGGATCACTGCCCATTGGGGATGTGCACGGAACAAGATTTAGACAGTCTTCAGCAACAACACCAAGCCTTTCCTCCCAGCTCCCTCCCCCGCCCCTGCCAACCGGCAAGTCTGTCTCAAGGAGATGAGGAGATGAAGGGATCCCGAATGAAACAGGATCTAATGTTTTGAAAAAATAAAGTCATGAAGAGGCCCAGACTCTGTCAGTGCTCCCATTGTTCTGGCTACCATCATGCAATGGGTGCATACCAACGTAAACTCAATAGAGGTAAACATAATGCTTTAAAGAACGCTGTTCCACAGTTCTCTTCTTTCCATGTCATCTGATTTTTAACACTTAATCTTTCACCGCTTGCGAATAAGCTAAACATTAGATTTTACACGTCAGGTTCCTTTCCCCACTCTCTGTCCACTCCCCCACTTGCCTAACCAAATGGTAAAGGCCACAAACCTGAGAGAAACAGAGCCACAATGACCAGACCAGCCACACACATATACCCCCCACACCCCACTACCCAGTCAGATGCCTGGTTTGTGCTGGGCAAGTGTAGGGCTGCTCAGCAATCAACACAAATGAGGACTGCTCTATTGCAGTACATCATGGAACGATTGCTATTCTCCACACATCTCATTTATCGTAGGCTTCTCCAAGGCTCCGCAAATCAGATGCCAACCGACTGATTGTACCAGATAAATCCATCGACAAGAGATTCTGCAATACATTTCAAGCCAAGAATATCCAAACATAAGTCATGGAACCTTTGTTTCCACTGCAACGGATGACCATTTTCTTCTGTGGAATAGTGCCAGAATGACACTAAACATGTTCCCTCAGATATCTCCCAGTCACATTGATCACAAAGTAAAGGTTTGGGTAAATCCTACCATGTTTTGTTCACGTTCCACAAGCCACGCAGTTCCCATGCTGTCAGTGTGTGCGTGTGCATGCGTGTGTGTATGGAGGGATAGCTCATGGACAACCAAAAACAATAACAACAAATTGCATTTATCTAGCGCCCCTCACGCAGGGTAGCGTCTCAGAGCACTTGACAGTGGTGGAGCCTGACACCGAGCCAGGGTGTGGGCGGGGGTGACCGTAAACAAATTATCCAGATTGCTGCCCCAATCTTCTGTGAGGGAGTTGTTTAGCTCTCCGTTGCGAGTGCAAAACAACTCAAGGGGTGGTCTGGTCTCTTGGCCGGCCTTTTGTCCCAAATAAAAAAAGGCTACAAAATCAATCCACTGCATAAAAGGTGCTGTTTATCAGCCAAACTGAACTGAAATATCAACCACAAATCCTTCCTTCCCTGCCAGCATTTGTGGATTCTTACCAAGCTGCCGGCCGGATGCTGGTAAATAAGAGCCGGTTAATTGAACTTTGAGCGTTAAATTTCTATCCTATTTCCTGAAGAGATCTTTCCGTTTTGGTTTTTTTTTCATTTCCTCCCTTTTTTTAAAAAAAAGCCATGAAATCCACAGGCCGTTCAGACACTGTGTCAGAAACAAACGAAGAGAGATTCTGCTTTCATCACCTCGCCCTGGCGGTTTTTTGGTTATTTGCAAGAATTAACCTGTTGGGGTACTGGCAAGCAGCCAATAACAAAAATAATAATAACTAGTAATAATAATAAGCACCCCAAAATGAGACTCAACTCCCCCTTCAGGTAAAAAAAACAAGATAAGGTAAGCTGCAAAAAAAAATAAAGACATTGTTTTGGATTAGGAAACGGTTACCATGGAGGCAGTTGCTAATTAACCACATTCAGCCAACAGAACAAGAGACAAAAGGCAAAGCAGGCAGCTCCCTGTATCTCAGAGCGTGTGACACACAACATCTTACGCAATAGACATTCTCCCATAATTGTCGTGCCTGAGCCATCGCTAAGGTTGCAGAACGCTCTGAGAATAGCACAGACCATGTGACACTGGCATTTTTGGAATGAAGCTTCTAACGCTCAGACACACAGTCCAACGGCCGCAGATTCTAACAGAGTCTAACTTTGGGGAGGAGACCGAGAGGGGGGGGGTCAGAGAAACTCATTGTCCTGATGTCATATCAGCCATCCCCCCAAAAAAACAAGATTCAGCTCGTTGAAGCCTCGGCTTTTGTTGGAAAGAGGAAATCGAGCAGAAACACACAGAACCTGTGGCTTTGCTGTATTGCCACGAGTCCGAAGGTTCGTTTTTCTTTAAATACTCGAGACCGACCACGAATAGGTGTTGATCTTTCAGATCAGTCTTCCCTCTAATAACACGGGCGTGAGGAACATATTGTGCAACAGCTTTACGGAGGGTTATGGTGGTGGGTGAGTCGGTAAAATTCCTAAACAGCCTTTCAACAGGACCTCAATCGTCTTTCAACACCTCGGCATCTCCACTCAAACAAACAGCCACTACACTGCGCGGGAACACAGGTAGACAAACCACCCTGTACTCTTAGAACAACGGCTGAACAGGTGTAACAATTGGCTGCCAGGTTTTGCCCACAAAAATATACAGTCACTACACTTTATAGTATATTCTTTGAAGCACTTTGAGACGTCTCAATGACTTGATAAGGGGCTACATCAAATGCAAGGATTATTAGGATTATTATGATAACACGTAGGAAGTGACATCAACAGCGACCTGATGACCTGGAAGTAGGGTTTTTTTTCCGCAGAACCAAGCAAAACATCGGTTCATTTAGGATCATTGATTGATCACTGATTGATCACTGATACTGCTGTATGGCTAATCAACAAAGGTGGGTTGGAACGCAGGGCTTTCTTGCTCTGTATGGCTATCCACTGACTGAAACCAAGGCAGCCTAGGATTAGTTTCAAAATGTGTAACAACTCAGACTTAGCGCTCACTTATCCCACTTAACCTTGTTTCTAACACTTTAGAGATGAGCCAATTTGTGCGCAAAAAACACATCTTTAGAAAATTCACGAAACAAATTGGTTTGAAAATGAAAGATTAAAACTTTTAGGAAAAACACATGAAGGCCATTGTATTTGCTCAGCCATTTACATATTCCATCTTCTCATTTGACTACCTAGGCGTTTTAGAAATTACCACTTAATTAAGACCATGTGAAAAGAATCAAATCAATATTCATATTCCCCAGATGGTGATAGTATGAATAAATTAAATGTTTTTGGCTCGAGCCAAAGTAATGATCCCACTAACTAGCTAGAGGCGTGCAGTTTCTCAGAGCTCATTAATTTCAGAGGATACAGAATGACCACCCTGCCTACCTGGGAACTACACTCAAAAACTCAACAATATTTTAGCACCACAATATTTTCTCATTCCCCTAAAAGTATCTGAATTCTGAATGCTCCTTCCCTCCCACCCCATCTTACTATCTGGATAATCGCTCCTGCTCTGGTCAAACCCAACTTGAAGATAACCAAACTCGGCAGCCAATGGCAGCCCCATTTCACAGCAGAAGCATGGATTTGCTCTTGTCTGAATCACTACAAATTAGAAAAATAAACCAAAATTCAGAAAATAGATGTGGGGGAAAAAAAATCCACCCTTTGGTATAGTTCAGGACTCTCTTTTGGAAGGAGGGGAAGGAACCAGGCAGGTATAAACACAGTGTACCTCAAATGCCTCATCTCCTTTGCTCTGTCTTATCCTCACAAGTCTCGTCTTGGTCAGGTAACCTGATGCCATCCAGCACGTCTTCCCAGGTTAAGCAGCGCATTGTGTAAACAGATCACGCCTCAATCTGCCCTGTGTTTGTGCTCAGACCCATCATCGTGATCTTGGGATACATTTCCTTTCCCTTTTCTACAGTTTTCAAATACACCAAAAGTTTTAATTCTCTCACTCACATAATTCACACCCACCCCACAAAACACACACGCACCACACACACACTACACAAAGCACACGCGCACCACACACACACTACACAAAACACACGCGCACCACACACACACTACACAAAACACACGCGCACCACACACACACTACACAAAACACACGTGCACCACACACACACACTACACAAAACACACGCGCACCCCAAACACACGTGCACCACACACACCCCACACACGCAACCCACACACACCAAACACACACACCCCCCACACACCACAAAACACACACACACACCACAAAACACACTCACACACACCAAACAAACACACACACACCTTACAAAACACAAACACACACCACACAAAACACACCTCACAAAACACACACACACCTCACAAAACACACACACACCTCACAAAGCACACACACACACCAGACAAAACACACTCAAAACACACAAAAAAACATTAAATCCTGAAACGAAAACTAAAAGGAATTCAAATGAAATCAGAAAGGATATAATTTCCATTCGCTTTCAGTCATCCTGCCTCCAGATAGGCTTCCAATGAAAGCTTTGCAAATGAGAACTTTATCAATGCAAATATGATTCTGCAGCAGGTGCACTTGGTTGGGTCACATTAACCCACAGGCAATTGCAAAGCCTCATTAAAAGTGCACTGAAGCCTCCCAATGATCCTGCCACTGTCCTAGTGTCAAAACATTTAAAGGCATCTCCGTGAAATCACTGCATCAAACCAGCCACTGCTGCACATAGCGGGAGCCTTGCTTGGAGATGGATATCTTGCCTTGGTGAGTATGTGGAGCTTGTAGTGTGTTACTGAACCAAATACAAACACAGGTCAGGAAGGTTCTTTGTTGAATTGGGGAGGATAGCGGAGACACAATTGATATTAGTATCTCTCGTCTGGGACGGGAAGAGAATAAGTCAATATTCTTATTCCCAATTACCATCCAGTAACTTTCTTCATAAGAAATGAATGTTCTTGGGCCATTGGGTGTGAACAGCATCAAATTCAGCTCTCCCTAACCCCCCCACCAACCCCCCACCCACCCACCGGCCCTGAACCAGTCTGCCAGCCCTTATTATACAGACTAACACATGATGAATGCCCAACTGGCAAGGTACCAGACCAATAGCTGCTGACATCTATGGCACTGAGCCTCTGGACAAGCCATACTGTGGAGGGGGTTGGGGAGGGGAGGGGGAAGCTGGTAAAGAAGGAAGAAAGAGAAAAATGGAAAGGATCTTCTGCTCAATCCTCCCAAGAAGAATCCAAGAGCAGACAGACCCGACTCATAACTACAGCTAACCCACATCGCGCACATGCGTGCAATACCATTGCTCATCTCACTATTGGGGCAGGAGAGATCAATCATCGGGAACATTAACACAACGGACACGTTCAGCCCCCACTAAAGCGAAATGACCATTTTCAGCTGCAGACACCGGCTGATTGACCACTTCACTGCATAGCAAATGCTTAGCTTAAGGGGTAGGAATTCTCACATTGCCAACAAACTCATGATTGAATTGTGTTGCTCTTCAGGCTGAGAGTTTTAGAACTTAAGCAACGCGCGATCCAAGACTTTCAATTTATTTCAATCCCTTTTTCAATTTGCTCAGCTGCCCACATTCAGTTTTGTAAATTAACAGTTTCTTCCATTGATGGAGGAACGAGAAATGGATAGGATGAGGAAGAGGAGCAGGGAAAGTGGAATAGTAATAATCCTTGCATTTGATATAGCTCATTATTACATCATTGAGACATCTCAAAATGCTTCAAAGAATATACTGTAAAGTGAATTGACTATATTTTGTTGGCGAAACGTGCCAACCAATTGCATGCAGCAGCATCCTACAAACAGTCATTATTATTTTTTTAAGGGATTATTACCCCTGGAAAGCAATCCCCCCGATCAATTTATAACCAAGTTCCTACTTACTGCTAGAGAAACAGGCAATGGAGTAAGCAAACTTGCCTAAGGTTTCACCCCGCCTGGGAATCGAACCCAGGTCCTCTCACTTGTGAGGTGAGTGCTCTAACCACTGAGCTAAAGGACTCCAAGAAGAAACAAAACGGATATGCTTTCTGGAACATACTATAATCTGAACTGCCGTAACTTCAGTGATGCTGATACATGGCCAAGAGGGCAGGCATGCAACCTGCTCGCAGCCTGTGCCAATGCAGTTCTAAATTGTCATTCAGAGGTCGGCTGGAGCACACAAGGGCAAAGCGCTTGCCAACTTCTTCTCTCTCGCTCTCTCTCTCTCCCTGTTGGGAAGCTTATCGCTACCACTCAATGCCTTTCACCAAACGACCTGGCTGAGAATACGCTCTGAACTTTTGGGGGTGTCACAGCTGAACCAGTCAGTCAATCAGTGACTTAGCACCGAGTCGTGCAGACCGAGAGTAAAAAGGAATCAAACAAACAGAGTTTCATCTTGGCAGAATAAAAGGTTCAATCGTAGCTCAATGTGGAAGATTAGTATGGAATATTAACCTTGGATTCAATGTTTTTTGTACTGTCTTTTAGAACTAAAATGCCAAAGTTTACAGTCACATTTGCCAAGTCAATCTCTCTCTTCCTCCCACCATCCACGAAAAAAAAGGAAGGTTTGATTTGGAAAGTACTACCAACGGTTACTAATTTCTCCAATGATTTTGTATATAAGGAAAAAAACGGTAAGTACTTGTTCCTCCCTAATTGGCTTCAGTCCTCACCAACCAGAGCCTCAAAAAACACTCCTGATAACAGGCAGAAATCCTAGACATAACAGTCTGTCCCTCTTGACAAAAACATATGCAATCTTTCATTTGACGAACCAAATACGTTGTTCGCATGTTCTGCAATTTTGGGGCTTTATTGAGTGGCTAATGGTGCCTGTTATGGAGGGAGGGAAAGCAAATAGCCGCTAAGGTCACCCCAACATCCTTGGGGCACACTATAGCAAAAAAATGTTCACATAAAAGCCAGCTTGCCTTAGACAGGTATTTAGTGCAATGGAACAAAATGCAAGCATATTTATAGACGAGTCAAACCTTTATCTTAAACTGGGTCAGACTCCATGGACGTGTACACTACAGGATGCTCAGAGTGTTCTTTGCATTGTACAAGTTATTCAACACGCTAACAATAGCTATTTTAGCTACAACTCTTTGGACTCACACTGGCACGTGCCACTTGTTAGTCCTGTGTACTTGCTGTGATGCTCTGGTCGTGTGCTGACCCAATCTATTTCAGAGATCTTCATGCCTGAACTCAATGGTCTCTGCAAAATGCAAAACTACCCAATTGATCCGTACCTTGCTGACTGGGAGAGGGGAAATGTGGCCAAAGCCCATCCCCTGCCTCAAAACCTCTGCTGGAAAAGGTTATCTGGATATTGGGTGAGAACAGCATCGGACTTGGCTTCAATTGCCCTCCCCCCACCGCCTCCCCCAGTAAATAGTGGGTGACAAGATTGGGCTCGGCTCCTGTGGCACCAACATAGACACAACAAGCAAAATAGCCTCCCTGTCCTATACACTGCCTATAGTCACACAGCTTCCTGACCTTCACCGTCTGGGTTCATCAGCAAAGAACAGCCACTGAGTCAAGATACCCAGGGCAGCCAGTGCCGATGAAACTCTCCACTGAGGTGAGATCTGCAAATCCAGGAAAGATGGGGAAGTGTGGCGTGGGAGCGGTGGGGGTGGCTTGTGGGGGGGCCGCCCGCACACACACACACACGTTTGTACTAATGGTAATTCCTGGTTCAAAGACACAATTTTAAGGTGTTTAAAAATCCCTTCGTAGCCAAAGGCTCACACGGCAGCTGAGATGATGTCTTTTCTCCCTCTGCTATTACTGGCCTGCTGGGACCCTGACTGACCCAACATGAACAAAAAACCTTCTGCAATTTCATCACTTCATGTAGAAGCTGAGTGGAGTGAGATGAGCGAGAGGGTGTGTGTGGAGTGGGGGGTGGGGAGTGAAGAGAAAGAGAAGCAGAGTGGTGACAGTCGCAGTGCCATCTGCTCTCAGACAGTAACTTCTCCGGTTGCCTCCGCTGGCTCCGACCCACTTGCAGTTCAAGGCGTCCTGGTGCGTGTACTTACCGTACATTTTGCCTTCGTCCGAGAGAATGATTTTCCTCCTGCCACACGGCGGGTAGATGGCCAACGCCTCCTGGAAGCTCTGCTCGATGTCAGGGCTCCAGACCCCTTCCGCATCATTGTCCATGGGCTTGTCCGCAGAATCGGTCATTCTGTCCATGTCTTCAGCAGGGCTTTCGCTCCCGCTCCAGTTATTGGAATCTATGGTGGTGGTGGGTTTCTCCAAGCCTCAGCCTGGAGCCTGACCAGGAAGAAATCTGCAAAACAGAAACAGACTTTATAAGTAAAGCAATGTGTTCTCTGTCTGTTCCCTTTATGCAAAAAAAAACAAGGATCCGATTTTCTACACTCGCTTCATTATTTTCATTAAAACACAATTACATTAGCTCTCGACTATCACAACTAAAGTAAACTGCTCAGTGTCCCCAATTATTAACACTTCACGCACAGGGGTCAAACATTTTCTACAAACTTTCTTCCCTCTGCTAACGCCCACACACAGCCCTCACCTCTCCCTAGCCCCACTCCTCTCCGGCACCCCAACCCAAATAAATACTTGTTAAACCTTCTTCACTAACGACGCAACACAGGGCACTCTTAAGATGAGTGTGCGAGATAAAACTCGTTCTAAAACATTCAGATTTTTGAAGCCTAATTTCAGAGCAAGTCAAAAGTTTCGAGCAGCGCTGCAGAGGTTTACAGATACTCAATGATCAAAGTGAGGAATGATGCCAAAACAGAAATAAAATTACTCCATCTGTTGTGGATATGAGCACTGCATAGGCACCTCTTTGATAAAAGGCAAGATAGTCTGAAGGCATTTAGTTTGTGAACAATGTGTTAGGCAATTCTTCTGCATTGTGCATCAAAATTGCAGGATGTTTTTCCCCCACAAAAAAATCTATCAAAACTGCTAAAAGTTTGTGAAGCTGTGATTTCCACTTGTACAAAATCACAGTCGTGGTCCTAAATGCTGCGCTGCATTGCCGTTTGCCATGTCATCCTGAACTATAACTGTTTTGCAGCATGGTTGGAGGTGTGTTCCTGTGGATGAGATGTTATGGTCCCACCTGCCCTGTTCAGGTGGACGTTTAAATGGACCAGAAAAGGAGGTGGCTCTTGCCACTGATCAATATCTAGTGACCAACCCAAAGGGCATTTGTGTGGACATCAGGTGTTGACACACTGGATCTCAACTACAATATCTAATTGATATCCTTGCGCCCTCCAACCTGTGTACTTCTGGCCCTCTTTATTGGTCCATTCTTGTATGTAGCATCTCTCCCACTACACCCATCGCATTCTCTTTGAAGCCACTGAAAACACCGGGAATTACCAAATTAAAACTTATTAAAAACTTGGGTTTAAAGTGGGATTTGGTTTCTTCAGGATGAGAAACTTAGAAGGTTCTGCTTGAAGGCTTAGTTGAGGAAGAGCAGGAGGAGGCTCATGTGGAGCATAAACACTGGCATAGACCACTTGGGCAGAATGGCCTGTTTCCGTCCTGTATATTCTATGTCATTCTATGTAATAATGTGGCAGAAGCAGATGAAGAGGGAGAAGAATTTGTACAAAGTTTTATGTAAATCTATATAAAATATTTAGTAATGAAGTTGGAATAGGAGCTATACCACTGGTGTAAACTAATCACCCAATTCACCAGATCATTGCTTTCACTTTTTTTGTTCCAAGTAGTTAAATCAATGCACTAAACAAGCAGAGGGTCTCCTTTGACAAGCCGAGTAGTTAAAGGCATTGCCTAGTGCACGCTCAGGAGGTTAAAGGTTCAATTTGGGGTCGGTACTGACTTAGCTGATCTCAGCGAGGCCAGCGGTTTGAGGGGTGTCACAGCGGGTCTCAGCGTCCCTGCGCTAGGGAGGGAAACGTCAGGCAGGGTGCTGCTCATGATCGTTATCTCGTGACCTTTGCCAGGACGTGTCTACGAGCACGTGTGGCGAGAACAGAAGAGAACCTTGGCTGAGTTTCCTCTCCCCCCCCACCAACTCTCCTTCATTCACTCCCCACATCACTTGAGCTGCCTGATGCAGACGCACGGCTACAGTCTCCACTTTGGACCAATAGAGATTCCTGCGTCAGAACGCACAACGCGCAAAAAGATCACATTTAGGTAAAATAGTCGAGCCTCTATGCGCTGCGCTGTCATCACACCCACACACAACCTCACACACGCACGTACAAACGCACCTACACGGAACCACCCACCCACCCGCGCACGCACTCACCCACCCGCACCCGTGCCCACACCCACGCACCCACACACCCACAAACGCACAGACACCCAGGCAAACGCGCGCGCACACACACAGACAAACGCGCACACGCACAGACAGATAAACGCACACACACACAGACAAACGCACACACACACAAACGCACACACACAGACAAACGTACACACAAACGCACACACACAAACGCGCACACACACACACACAGACAAACGCGCATACACACACAGACAAACGCGCGCGCACACACACACACAGACAAGTGCGCGCACACACAGACAAACGCGCGCGCACACACACTCACACACACACAGACATGCATGCATGCAGACAGACAGTGTCACACACACACACGGTGATGTGAAATCAGAGCCAGTGCTACTTTCATGCCCCACCCGCCCCCCCTCACCACCCTCCCTCAGTCAAGTCAAAGTGCCATTGAGAGCACAACTGGCACGCGCCCACCAGAGGTCCTTTTTAAAGGGGGGGAGGGGGTTGGCGCCAGATAGTGAGCAGGGGTTCCAGCCACAAGTTCGCAAACATTAAAAGGTCCAAAAACCCAAACGAAGAACCCACAACATGACTGGGAGTTGTGACCCCGACCATCTGTCACTCTGTGCTGTAAAGACAAAGTACTTTGTTTTTTTTTCAATTTCATTTCTTGGTAAAATTAACCAGCGGCACTCGATATTCCCTAAGACTGTGCAGGTGAGCAACCGAGCGAGACGGAAGGCAATAATCAGTTGAATGTGGAGAAGTCACAGAGGCCGGACTAAACGTTAAAGTTAAAAAAAAACTCCCATGCAGAAAAAAATTGTACTAACAGTTCTTTCTTCATCAAGTTTCAGAAAAGACAAGAAGCTGAAGTATATTCTGCAGCCCCCAAACGTCTGTGAGGAAAGTTCTGATATATTCCTTGTCCTTTGCTTTCTTCATCTCCTCTTGCTGAAAAAAAATCCTTCATGCATCATAAGCTGCAAATCACAGACGACAGCTTGTGAAACAGACCTGGGAGCATATGTTTGTTCTAGAATGTCTATGGCCGTTCGGGGGGAGGGGAGCAAGCCAGAGAAAAGCTCTCATGGAAAGAAAGGAGTGTAAGCTAACAAGCAGCCTTCAGTGAATTCCTTTTTTGTCTGCTGAATGCTGACACTGCAGTACTGACTTGCAGACTGATGAGGTGGGGGGGGTGGGGGGGGGAGGAAAAAAACTTCCATCCCAGCCACTAAATGGCTTCTCTCTCAATCTTGCGCCATAATGAACTACTCAACGGCAGTAATCACTTCCAATGCTGAAACGAAAATAATGCTGCCATTTAACGATATACTGCACCCGGTGTTAATAAAAAAATGTGTTCTTCATTATAAATATCATCAAGAAGCACATTAGGAAAATGTTCACAGATTAGTTTTCTGCTCATCGAGGGTAGAGTTTCCCGGCAACCCCAAACAGAAAACTTATTGTCCTCGGGAGTAGAGTGAATGCCACAAATTTATAAGTAGGGAACAGAATAGTAAAAAAAACTCTCAAGCATTTTAACAAATCTCTCGTTTGTTCAGCTCCAGCTGAATCTCCATTTCAGTCATCACAGGAGGTTGACCCCTTTTTACAGATATTATATATATTTAAAGAAAGCAAACCCACAATCTTGAAAATAATCCCTTCAAATCATTTTTAAAAAAATAACAACTTGGTCACTCAGTCCACGACTGTTTGTGGGACGATGCTATGCACAATTGGCAGCTGCATTTCGCCCACAAATATCCAGTCAATTCATTTTACAGGTATATTCTGTGAAGCGCTTTGAGACGTCTCGAAGATAATGTGCTGTATCAAATGCAAGGATTATTATTATTATAAATAAATAAATAAATGCCTCTAGCCTCATTAGATAATCCTTAATTGAGTAAAACTTGTGTTTTGTGCCCCCAACTTAAAATGTTTAAAATACTGTACAATCAATCTCAAGTTTGCCATTCATGAAGAATCCAGGCTAAACAGGTAGCCGTGTGAGTTTCTATAAGCCACGTGTTTTCAGGGGAATGTGTTCCCTTTGGAGAGATCTGAAACAGTGACCCTGAAAAAGGCACATCATCTAACTGAACGCTTACACGTTTGTACAGGCAGGTGGGGAGGGGGCGGGGGAATCTTTTATATTTTTTTCATATTGCAATTGTACTTCAAAACCTAAAAATGGTGAAAAATTATTATTCAAGTAAGCGTCTTGTCCATTATCTGTGCACCTGCCACAGGCATGACTGACAATCCAGGAGGGTATTATTTACAGCGATACTATTTCTGAATACAATTAATCTTGGGGTTTACAGACGATGTCCGAGGTCATTAAATACACTTTGTAACATGTCTTAAAAAAGTTCCCAGCTGTTCAGTGGGGCAAGCAAAACACTAGACTGACACTGCCAGCGTTCAAATTCTACAGATGAGCAATGATCAACATTAACAGATTGTTGGGAACATAGGAACTGCTAGATGAAAAAAGACCAAGGTCCATCTAGTTCAACTTCTACCATCCTCGTAGTCGCATACAACAATAATGGAGATGTTGACAGCAATTAATTCTGTATGGATTAGGCTACCATTACAGTGGAAAGCTTTGGGAACCTTAGATCCAAAGCAAGTACCAGCATCCATTGGCTGCTGCGTTAGTCTACAAAATTCACAATCACTACACTATACAGTGAATTTAGTGAAGCGCTTTGAGGTGTCCTCCCAACATGAAAGGAGCTGTATCAAATGCAAGGATTATTATTATTATTCATGCCAATCTACAGCTCCCAAATTAACCCATGCACCGCAAATATTTCCTGGGTTCGGAAAATAAACAGGAAATAATAATAATAATCCTTGTGTTTGATACAGGGACTATCACATTGCTTCACAGGGTTTCCTGTAAAGGGTAGCAACTGTGTATTTGTAGGTAAACGCCTAGAGTTGAAACAGATTTCAAATGTAATCTAGGTTAGAGCGCACAACACTACACTAACATTGCCACACAAAACTTTCTTCATCCATAAAGATCACAGCTTCAGTCAGCGCTGACAATGCAGAAATGCTCACACACACACACACAATATTAAAAAAAATTGCTGAATTGTTTCCACGTATTTCTCCCATTCCACTTTACAACGTTTTGCCACTAGATAGTTACAGAAAATATTCTCCACAGCTGTTTCAGCGTTTTTCATGAGATGCCAAAGAACAAAGAATTCCGATGGCAACTGTTAACAATTTTCCAACTACTGTGCCATGAACATCAAACGTTTTGCTGGTAAGTGTAAATACTGTACCTGAAAGGGCCCCTTCCCAAATGCCCACCCACACCTACACCCTGGCCTCTCAATTAGATCCTGCTCATTAGATTCAGCGTTACTGGATGACGAGTTTACAGTACTTTCCCGTGCGAGTGATCCAGAGAGTCGGAAGGGGATTTAGCACTTGGCCCGTGACCCCAACAAGCGATTGCAAACAGCACTTCGGATGTGTGATGTACACAAAACTCATTTGCGCAGCGAACAGGTAACATAAACATCTGGATTAACAAGCTCATTTAACAGGCAAAGGTGGCTCCAGGAACCCTGTTAGGTTCAGTGCTGCAAGATAATAGTTAGCTCTCACCAGGGCGATTGGCAATGCACAACTGTTATTAGGCTCCTATTGCAAACCATTCAGGAATTATTAAATAATTCAAGGAAGCAAGTGAGGGGGAAAAAAAGCATATTGCTCCACCAGCTGGGAGCTTCATGTTAATAGGACAATTGGTGTCTGTCTGGGAAGCACAGGTCCAGTGTGAGCCTCGAGAAAGGCTCTGATCCACACCGGGTGCCTCCATGTAATGAGTGAGGCTAGCAGGATGGTTTGATACACCTTCACTCCTATCACCACTCCATGCCCTTGGCTTACCAAAGGCCCAGATCCACAGCAGTTGAACACGCAGTGAAAACAAGACCCAGAAATTCACCCACAAATATGCAGTCAATTCACTTTGCAGTGTTTTCTGTGAAGCGCCCTGAGACGTCTAGACGATGTGAAAAAGCGCTATATGAAATGCAAGGATTATTATTATTACAGAATAAGCAGCCCAGCAATTGCTCCTGGAGCAAGGAATAACAAGCAAAACTCCAAACATGTGAACAATAAACACTAAAGCAGGTAACGGATATTTAGATTTATAAAGAGTTTTTTAAAAAATCAGACTGATGAGTCCCCCACCCCCCGAGTGTTCACAGTAACTTCTCACTTAAGTCTGTAGGTACAATATTTTAGCTCACATTCATTTGCTGTTGTGTTCAACTCTCCAAGGTTTCCTCCCTCCATAACTGATCACATCTTTAGTAGTTCTTTCTTAATTATAATACAATATTGACTTCCATCACAATTTATAATAATAATAATAATAATCCTTGCATTTGATATAGCGCTTTTCACGTCGGGAGGACGTCCCAAAGCGCTTCACAGAATAGACTGTAAAGTGAATTGACTGTATATTTGTGGGCGAACGCAGCAGCCAATTGCGCACAGCAATGTCCCACAAACAGTCGTAGATTGAAAATGACCAATTTATTATTGTTTTTGGTTTTGGAGGGATTATTATTAGGCTCTGTGTGGAGTAAGGAAACTTGCCCAAGGTTTCACCCTTGCATTAATGTCGTGGCTTCCCGAAGGATGGCGTCTCGGAGCTGCTTAAAAGGGTAAGACTGATAAACACGCCTGCAATCTGCTCCACAGCCAATTTTTCAGGGGAGCGTCACTTGCCCTGATACATGATAAATGACCAGCAAGTTTCACTTGCACAACTCCCGGGCAATTATCGGCTCTTTGGCCTCTACCCGCTTACACTGTGTCTAAATATCTCCTCATGGGGAGCAGCCTGTCATTTTTTCCATGAAGTTAGGCGAATTGGCTGACAATTATTCTTCCAGAGTCCACTTTGCTCAATTGGTTATGAATTATTTTCCACTCAAGCCTTTGAAGAATATGCAAAACAGTTAAAATATAGGTATGATATCATACTCTCTCTCCCTTCCAAACACCTGGTGCGTGCCCCTTTGATACCTCTGGCCTCATTCTCTGTGTGTTATTTTTTTTAACAAAAACTAAACTGCACTTCAGCATTGTTGTCCTTTGATTCTTTGTAAAGGTGCAACAAAAATACCACAAGATGATTGTTTAAACCGGGCAAAAGCTGATATTTGCACAGAAGAAAGTCAGCCGAGAAATGAAATGAGCAAAACTGTTGACGCTGAAAAGTTACAAGTCAAATCACAGCAGGTTGGATCACTCCTAAAATACACACCGAACACAACCCTCTAGTTCAGCTTCCTCAGAGGGGGGAGATCCATAGGAATCTGGAACAATCTGCAAATGTGCCATTGCATATCTGTCCAAAAGCGCGTCCGCTTTCACAACTTGGGATTGTGTTTAACCATTTAGCCACATATATTGCTAGCATTCATTTATTTATTTTGAGTCAAATAAAGACAGTTGCTATCAATAAGCCTAAACAACCACCCAAACCACGATAAATGCAACTCCAAAACGTTTAGTTGCAAAATGGGAAGCATGGAAGTCATCTGGGATCATCATAAAACATCATCCCAAACTTTGTTATGACGACAGGTTCCTCAGTCCACAATTCACACTCACCCTGGGTGGAAAGAAACAATAAAGGCTGTCGGTACCAAAGGTGCAAACTGAACACTCTCACTTTCCTGACAACATCGAGACTCCACTATCTCTATCTTCCCCATTCGTCATGAGTAAATCAAGATAGTGTCATGAGGCTAATGAACCATTGGGAACATTGCGGCCAAGACCAATTCTGTAGCTATACGCTGGTGCAGACAATGTATACAGCAAATAGGGACATTTCCTGGGTGCCCAATGAATAGCTCCCAGCGCTAGTACCACCCATTGGGACACATCCACCCGACATGAAAGGCGCTTTACAAATGTAATCCGTTATCTTCTAGTTCAGAAATGCTATTTATGCCTGACAAAAGTACTCAGATATACAGAGGTTTTATGCTTTGTGGCGATTAATTCATGAGTTTCGTTTGCATCCCAAATCTTGACTCAATCCAGAAACTGGGAACAGTGTGCATCATATCCAGACCATCAACGTCTGGATATTTTTGTGTTGAAATGACAAAAGTTTCACTTTTGGAGCCACACAATTTCAAACAAACCTCCTTGATGAGGCCTTTTATTTTGTTCTTTGTGGCTTTAGTTCATGATTTAAACTGGGTTTTAAGAACTGCAAGCTTTGGGGAAATAAAATAAATATTGTCTTTGCGAGGGTAAGCAACTTTACTTGCACAGAGATTGCAAACTTAAAACAAGACAGCACTTTGGACCTTTCTTTTCAACCAAATGTTTCCCTGTATCTCCTAGTATCCTTGCTGGCAATCCCCCAGCCAAAATTGATTCTTCACTGCACTGCTGTTTGTGGGACATTGCTGGGTTCGCCTATGAAAAACACAGTCACTGTACTTTACAATAAATACAGTGGAATGTTTTGAGACGTCCTACTGAGGCGAAAGGTGCCTTACCAAATGCAAGGTTTATTTTTATTCTAATGTAAATTGCTGTTGGCGTCATCCTCTGGGCACACTGAACACTCTAACTTGTGGAAGGCAATCACAGCATTGATCATTGCTCCTGTTCGGAAGGATTGGCAGAATAACCTCACTTACATGTCAGAATCTCTGGAAAATGCATCTTTTGGTTATTTTTTAAAAAAAGTGCTTTCACAGAAATCTCTGCTTCTTCAAGCAGGAGAATGGGTTGGGGTGGGGGGGGCGAGTGGATTGCTGACACCAAGCACTTTTACACATACATTATGCCTCCAGAAAACATCTCGCTAAATCACATCAATGATGACTTCTTAAGTTGTCGTAGTTTAAAGCGTTTGTGTGATGGGATCAGTGGTGGAAGCTGCGTAGACCCTGGCCTATCAGTGCACACAGTAATTGCTGAGCCTTCAGTGTCACACTGTCTCTGGAGAGCTGCTCAGATTGCAAGAAAAGCAGAAGCCAGAACTGCAGTGCTGGAGAAATGACATCCAGGGTAGATCTCTCCTTATTGTGCTGGGTGAAAGCTTGGTTCAGTGGTAGCATTTGCATCTCTGAGTCAGAAGGTTATGGGTTCAAACCTGGCATTGGGACTTGAACTTACAGAGTCCTGTAGCTCAGTGGTTAGAGCACTCGCTTTGCAAGCGAGAGACCTGAGTTCACTTCCAGGCAGAGGGCGAAACCTTGGGCAAGTTTCCTTACTCCACACAGAGCCTAATAATAATCCCTTCAAAACCAAAAACAATAATAAATTGGTGATTTTCAATCTACGACTGTTTGTGGGACATTGCTGTGCGCAATTGGCTGCCGCGTTCGCCCACAAATATACAGTCAATTCACTTTACAGTGTGTTCTGTGAAGCGCTTTGGGACGTCCTCCCGACGTGAAAAGCGCTATACCAAATGCAAGGATTATTATTAAGTTGATGTTCCAATGCAGCACTAGGGGGTGTTGCATTGTCGGAGATGCGGTCCTTCAGCTGAGATGTTAAACCGAGATCCTGTCTGCCTGTTCAGGTGAATGTTAATGATCCCATGGCACTATTCGAAAAGAGAAGGGAGTTTCTCCCTCCTGGTGTCCTGGCCAACAAACCATAAAATAATTTCAAGAATGTTTCTGATTTCAAGAATTTTTTTTCCACAAACTTAAATTTTAAGACAAAATTGTCAGAGGGTCTAGACAGCATGGGATTTGGGGTTCTGATTTCTACCAATAATAATAATCTTTGCATTTGACATAGTGCCTTATCACATCGTTGAGACGTCCCATCCAACAATCCTCCAACAAAACAAAATAAGCATCAGAGTAATTTTTGTTATTCTTCTGCCATTACTTGGGTTGCCAGTGGAAAGCAAGCATCGACTGAAGGATTGAAGCTGAATTATGTTTGGGGCTTGTTTGGTTTGGAATTATTAAACACGGTTGTACTGTACATACCCAATATGCCCAAGGCTGCCTTGTACGAAGATGCAATGGCACAATGTAAATCATCGAAGGCAAAATTAAACGCTAATGATCCCACAGATTCAATTTAAATTTCACAGAAGCTACCCGCTTAATGTGCAACAACCTGCGTGTGAAAGATACTCACGCACAGTAAATGCTCCACTTGTCCCCAGAAAGGACCTTTCCTAAGGAAGAGCTGGTGAGAGACATGTGAGCAAGACGTTACACCGTCGAACTTGCTCCAGCACCGACACCTCTGACCTCGAACAGCCAACATCAATAGAACAGTGACCACCACACACTCGTTGACCATCCTTGTAAATTATTTCTTTCTTCAGGCGTTTGTTTGCCCATTATGTTGCTCAGAGACTGCAGGACATTTTGTGGAGGTAGTTAGAGATCGTGCAGGGGCTCGTTCAGATTCCTGCATTGCACCAACACCTGCACAGGACAGGTTTTCTCCCCCTCCCCCTACATCAAGGTAATCACTCGCTCGTTCACAATACTCAAATATTGTTTCTCCATTTCTTCAGCAGAATGTTCCACTGATGTCAGTCAGTCGCACTTCACATTCTCTGTTCACATTAAACCTAGGTTCCATCTGTCTGTTCAGGTGGATGTTAAAGATCCCTCTCAAAAACCGAAGGCAGTTTCTCCCAATGTCCTGGACAATAATCCCACAGATAAAAAAAAAGTCATTGACTGCATGACTGTTTGTGGAATACTAAGGTGCACAAATTAACTGCCGCATTCAACTACAAAATACACAGCCATTACATAATACAAGAAATGAAGTAGCATTAGACATTTTGACAATGTGAAGAAGCGCAATATCAAATGCAAGGATTATTATTGTATCAATAATTTTATGTTTCACTCACAAAATATACAGTCACTACACTTTACAGTATATTCTGTGAAGCGCTTTGAGACGTCTTAAAGACTTGATCAGGCGCTATATCAAATGCAAGGATTATTATTATTATTTCCTTGCTGCTACCATCTGACTCCCATTTGTACCATGACTATTAGAAACTGTAAATCTGCTGCTAAAGAAATGGTGGTAAAATCCGAACTCAGAGGTGACCAATTGGTGTCAGAGCACATTGCAGAAAAACGATACATAAAATGAACCACTGGAAGAACAGTAATTTCTGAGAGCCTATTTATTCTCTGCATGCAATTTGCAATGAAAAAAACTGTCGTCAATCCTTGTTTACTTAGCAGATTCAACAGTGCTAATTTGCAGGGGTTAAAAGTATTCATCTATTACACATCAAGCATTCATACGCTGACACCATCATTAAGACAGTAAGTAAGGTTTACAGTTACCAGGCTATTTGCAAACACATTTCCGAGTCTATAGGGAATGAGTTAGATTGTGAATGATGAATGCTTGCCAGAAGTCAGCCTCTCTTCATTGGAAATATGAAGATAAAAGCTCTTATACTACATTAGCTGACATACGCCCAAATAGTCAGGGTAAAATTAATTGCACTTCAGCTCAGGATACAAAAGGGTTCAAAAAGGACTCTTTCCATCTTGTTTCATTAGCAAATTAAATTCTAATAGAACAACTGTTTTGGGATGTATAACGGGTATTGTTGTGGGGTTACTCTCCCATTGCACTGTATCCCTAGGCACCTCCTACCTCAGTTAGAGAACATTCAAATGGAGAAATTCCACCCGTAGATCCTCACACATCAGGAAATAACAGATCCTGCTTGTAGTCCTGGTGTACAAGTCCATCACTATTACATACATCACCAAATAAAAAGATGCAGAAAAAAATCTCAAAAGAAGCTGATCAGCTGATATTTTGCTTAAAACACCTGTTCGGGTGGGTGTTAAAGATCCCTTGGCACTGTTCGAAAAGCAAAAGGAGTTTCTCTCTCTCTCTCCCCCGGTGTCCTGGCCAACAATCCCCCGAATGAAATTGTTCCTTCACTCCATGGCTGTTTGTAGGACATTGCTGACTGCAAATTGGCTGCCATGTTCATCTACAAAATGCACAGTCACTACAGTTCATAGTAAATCCATGAAACACTGAGTAATAAATTTGAACTTTCAGATATCATTCTCTCCTTCCTCCACCCTCCAGCCTCACCCCTCAGCTCAGGTGCAAACCCTGCAATGACCACTGTTTTAGTTAGGACATCATCCTGATGTAAAAGGCACTATGTAAATGACATTTATATTTGTGAATATTTTTTAATTCATTTAGTGAGATTAATACTATTTACAAGTCATCCTCTAGCTATAGAGATAAGTCTATGTCGAGGGCAATATCTAACACTTTATGTACGCAGGTCAATAATGGGCCTCCGCTAGATTAATTTGCATGGAGTCAATATCAATAGGAAGAGTGCAGTCATTGACAAAAGTGCTGCGCAAAGGCTAACACTACTTACTGTTCAGGAACCTGGAAATACCTTCAATGACAATTTGAGTATGTGGCTGTCTGAGTGATTTATAGTAGGTTTCATTTAATGTATCATTTGACTTTTCAGCGATATCGCAGGTTAAGTGTAATGATTGTGTTTAATAGTGACCGATTGATAGGAAGTTACAGCTTTCAGGGAGATGTGCACACACCACAACCGAGACACACGAGAAGAGAAAACCTGCGTCTGCCTGGAATCTGCAGCAGGTTTGACTCGATAATGTTTGGATATTCTACCTGAGGAATGACAATGTCCATACGTTGAATGTCACTGGATTATAAATGATTATGGACTTTTTTCACACCACCAGATTGGATACTCAGATCATTTACCCTGGACAACATCTGCTTCTTGTTAATGTAATCAGGTACAATAATATACAACAGAGGCAGCAACTTGTATATTGTAGAGCGCCCTTCACGTAGGGTAACATCTGAGTAACATCTTTACAAGGATCGAGTTGGACGCTGAGCAGGGGGGTTGGGCAGGAGGGAGGCGGGGATAAAGTACCCAAATGAGCGTTTCATATCAAACATTGTTTCACCTGCTTGTTGAACGCCCTATAGGTCAACGTAACTGTGCTCCAGCCAACACGGACTGACCGTCAAACCCATTATTAACCATCACATGGAGCGTGGACGAGGCAATGAGAAATCTATAAATAATCCCATAAACGTTACCTTTGCTGTAGCTACCTTCACGAAAGGAGGTAATCTCAAAGCGCTTCACAGGATTCACTGTAAATTGCACTGACTATTTTGTAGGCGATTGAGGAAACTAATAGACACACAGCAATATCTCACAAACCATCATGAAGTGAATAACCATTTATTTTTCTCTGGGGGATTGTTGGCCACGATCTTTAACACCCCCCTAAGCCCAGACAACAGGACCTCAGTTTATCACCTCACAAAGAGCACGGGCACCTCTAAAAATAAAAGGTAGCGCATGCCATAGCCCTGCCTTGGAATAACAGCCTGGACTAGAGGAGATCAAAGTCTCCAATGTGGGGCTTGAACCTACAACCCTGTGACTCACAGCCAAGAGTTCTACCAACTGAGCCAGGTTGACACCTAATGATCACCTTTCAGTAACTAGTACCAATGCTAACAATTTCTCTGCTCGCTAAAAATAAGAGTGTATAGAACGAGGAAAAGCCATTCAGCTCATCAAGACCATTCACTTCTTGGTTTACGCAAGACCTACTTTTCACTGACGTCACCCCACGCACTGTCTCGCTGGGGAGGAGGGATCGAAACTTCACAAGTATATGCCCTGAAAACACCAAAATCAATTAACAACTCCAACAATATCCTTCTATTCTTTATACTGAAACCTTTCCTCCGTCTCTCCACTAATAACATTCATTCCCCCCCGCCCTAGATCAACCTCGTTCCGTCTTGCCACTGAATACATTTTAAAAGAAACACTGAAGCTTGTTGATCTGTTGCACTTCATTACAATGTTTTTGATCACTGCAACGTCTCAATGTGCTACAACTGCTACAGCTGGTCTTGTTCAGAATTAAGTTGATTAAGTTAATTTGCATTTAAATCATCTAACACCACAACACGTTGTATGACTGTTGCACAACACCATTTCTGGAATGCTGCGACTTTGCACAACATGCAGGGATTTACGGAGATAAACTGGAAAAACCTGTCTTTCCAGCCTCATTCCGCCTCTGGCTGCAACTGCATTCCATTAAAACTGCCTTTCATACACTTCTCATTCACTAAACTCTGTCCAGAAAACATCCCCTTCACCCTAAGAAAACAGACCTGTTCCATTTTTGCTTTCCAAAACACTCTGTACAACAATGGAAGGGTGTCGCTATCAATTGACTTCATGCAGATCAATTAAATATCACTGTAATGAGGGAGCCCAGCAATCCACGCACATCAAAATGCAATATTGCAAAACAGGTTATGCCTCCAGCTGACGTCAAACCAAATTGAAGCAAAAAAACAAGAAAACAAACAGGTTGAGTGTCGTGTTGTCCTCCCATTGTCTCCCGCGCCTCGGCAGAGGTGAAGGCAGGCGATCGCATCCTGCGGCAATAATGAATGTGCCATGAAGTAGCTGGAGCAGCCCAGTGCAGTGGAGCAGTGAAACACAACCAAGTCCAACTTAATCAAGAGACACCAAAACACACCCACATAAAATGAACACTTAAAGAGATGCAGCAGAAATTAATGTCAAACTCTCCTTTCCCAAATCATTGAGAAAGCAGGACAATTCTATCATCAATAAAAAGTCAGAAAATGAAAGCCCAGACTTTGGTTGTGCTTCTATATTGTGTGATACACACTTTACAGTCAGTCAATAAAACAAAGGTGACCACATCAAAATCTTACAAAGCAACTGTTTGGCCCATGAAGTCATTTCTAGTCAGTCACAGCCATTACATTTATGAATTTTGTCGGATATTGGTGTTAATGATTCGAAAATAATTTGCTTAAAATCCCCAGTAAATCATCTGAGGAACTGTTAATATTTGTTTGCAGAAGTAAAAAGGTGGTGAAGCAAGAATGTCCTTGATCTACGATGTGAAGCAGGAAGTTCAAAACGGGGGAAAAACACAGCTCCAAATAAGCCAGTAGTAAAGAGGGAGGAGGGAAGGAGGGAGGGGGAAGGAGCAAAACACTTTTGTTGAAGCAAATAAAGTAAACTCCTGATAACTCATCACTCCAAGGGAATAATACTTAAATATTGACAGCACAATCACAAGTTACACCAGGATCGGCTTATCAGGAGTTTATTATTAGAAGACTCTTTTATCAGTTAGAGTTAGGATCCTCTTTGCCTGATTATAACACAAAACAACTGCCCTCCACACACAGCTCATATCACTTACCTCCAACGGACACGTTTAGCGTTGTTGGCGGTGGTGGTGGGCCCAAACGAAGAAAATGAGATCCGTAAGGATCTTAATTTAATTACCTGAAAACTGTGCACCAATATATTAATTAGCAATAGACACAATAAACAAATGGCAACCTATAATTTGTTTCCCTCTCTCTTTCTTTCATGCTTTCAGGCCACTTTGCATTTCAATTGATTGCATTTCTATTCTGCAACCATCTTCCCGCTCTCCTTGCCGTGTGCCTAGTTAACGTTGAACCTTGCGAGTTACAATTTCTTTATTTGCCATAAGTGGCCTTCGCCATCCATCCACGGATCAGCATCCAACAAAAGTACTTTCCCTATTTGTCATTCATTTTTTCTGTACGATTCTCATTGTTATTAATCTTGCTCGGGAAGAAAGGAACAGACCAAGAGACGAGATTTTCGATGTATTTCATCTCACGTTATTAGTTACAAGCCTCTCACAAAAGAATAAATTATGAAAACTGCATGTCTCTCGTTGGCGTGAGATCCGAGTGAATTCAGATGAAGCGAAAAAAAAATGTTTGCTCTTCTTGTGACCCACATGAAGTGGTCTTTGATCATCACTGTTTCTGGCAAAGACAGGGAAATATTTCAAAAGAGAGGGGCATTGTCAACCTTTTCCATGTTAAGGGCAGTTGATTAATTTAACAATATGATGCTCCGTTGCAAGCAACAAGCCTGTATCATGCAGCTTTGGCTGACAGATCGGGGGGAGCTATGCAAAGCATTCGCTCAAAGACTCACTGGAGGAAAATAATAATAATAATAATAATCCTTGCATTTGATATAGCGCTTTTCACGTCAGGAGGACGTCCCAAAGCGCTTCACAGAACACACTGTAAAGTGAATTGACTGTATATTTGTGGGCGAACGCGGCAGCCAATTGCGCACAGCAATGTCCCACAAACAGTCGTAGATTGAAAATGACCAATTTAATTATTGTTTTTGGTTTTTTGGAGGGATTATTATTAGGCGCGTGGAGTAAGGAAACTTGCCCAAGGTTTCGCCCTGCCTGGAATTGAACTCAGGTCTCTTGCTTGCAAAGCGAGTGCTCTAACCACTGAGCTACAGGACTCCACATGATGTCCCCAAAGGTGGCAAGTCATACTTAAAAATGTTTCTCCCATAACACACAGTCACCTCACTTTACAGTATATTCTGTGAAGTGCTTTGAGATGCCTAGAAAACATGATGAGGCCCAAGTCTATGTTCCAGATAAATAAATCCCAATTTTCACCAAATTTACTCAAGTTATTATATGAGGAAGAAGAACAGTTTGGGTTAAATTCTCCCCCCCACATATGCCATCCACCCCAATTTTTCTCACACACATACAATAAAAAAAGACAAACCCAACAGAACTGGAAAATATCCAGGTTTTATTTTTGTGAATAAAAAACACCGACTTTACTGGGCCTTGGAGACTAGGAAAAGCAAATGGGCTTTTTGGCCAATCTAGCCAAACAGACATACAGGAGAGTACATACAGATGGAATTTTGAACTATGCCAAAAGGGAAACGAAGACCAGCTCAGATTCTGAAGGCGACTCAGACAGCAGGTGCCTCCTTTTAATCTACCCATCCCAGCCCCGCTTCCCCCTCCCTCTGCTGTCATCGTCGTTGACCCTCCCGCATGGCCAATATTCCATGATTGTTCTCACCACCTCCTGCATTTTACTCAGAGTTGAATCCCAATACAGCTGTGAAGCACAAGAGCAGCACTAATCCCATCAGTGTGAGCTAGATGATTTGTTGCAATGTCAAGATGACTGAAGTAGCTTGGGTTAAAGGTTGCACGTACAGATGTTAATTGGATCTTCTTTAGTGGGTTCAGTAAACCACTAATTCAGCTCTTCCAATGATATCAGTAATTACTGCTAGAACACAACAAAGCCCCCCAAAAACTGGTGCTCTGTAATTAAGGTTAAGGGCACTTTTTTTCTAAATTAGCTAATGCTTAAAAGTAATGCTTCCTTTATCAAAGAAACAGGCCCTTGAGGTCCCAGTGGTTAAAGTTATCACAATTATAATGCAATACAAACTGTACAGTACCAGAGTGACAAGATCAATTGGTCTGAATTTCAGGGGTGTTTGTGGGACATTGCTGTGTCAAATCACCACACTTTGCAGTAAACCCTGTAAAGCGTTAGCTGTATCAAATGCAAGGATTATCCTCATATTAAATGTGTTCCAGCGTCTTAAGGAGTGAAAGAAAAATGTCAAAGAAGATGTCGATGTGGAAACACTAGAGTTCAGCTTCAGTTAATAAACTGCATGCAGTCAAGAGTCTCGGTTTATCATAAACTATTGCTGGAGAAGTGTGTGCTGGGTTTTTACTTATTGAGTTCTAAAAATACAGAACTATATGTCCAAACATTTTGCAAACAGAAGTTATTTGTATTTCAGCGGTAATTCTTTAACGTGGCAGCTATCAAAACACAATGAGTTACTCAACATAATTATAGCCGACTGTGTCAAGGACAGGAAAGTCACTTATTCAGCAGCGGCTAGCAAATCCGAACATTTGCAGCTGTCAAACAGATAATTATATGACCCGACTCTTCAAACACGATTTAAACATTATTGGTAAGAAGATAAAGTGAACTGGATTACCAAACTGGGGAATAACAATGAAAGTCTATTAATATAAGACAGACACGTTTTGGCATGCCACGGATGAAAAGCTGGTCTCAAGATTTTGCTGATCTCTCAGAGGAAGATTGGCCGATTAAAAACAATCGAGGAATAATCACGCCAGCCTCATTAAGTGAAGTGCTCACAAATCTGCACTCACTGTACCCAGACAAGTTGCTTTCGATTTTAAACCCACAAGTTGCCCACAAAATACAGTCACACTTTCCACAATACATCCTGTGAAGTGCTTCAAGTCATCCTAACACGACGTGGTCTAGGCTGACATTCCAATGCCGTGCTGGAGGGGGTACTGCACTGTCAGAGATGCCATCCTTTGGATGAGACGTTAGCCGCGGTCTGCTTGTTCAGGCAGACACTGAAGATCCCACGGCGCTATTCCGAGAAAGGGAGTTCCTCCTCGTGTCCTGGCCAACCAATCCCCCAAATAAAGTTGGTCACTCACTTCATGGCTGTTTGTGGGACCTATAAGAAACCTATAAGATTATTAAGGGGCACGACAGAATAGATAGTGGGAGACTTTTTCCCCTGGTTGGATAAACTATAACCAGGGGTCACAGTCTTAAAATTAGGGGTAAGCCCTTTCGCACTGAGTTGAGGAAAAACTTCTTCACTCAGAGGGTAGCGAATTTATGGAATTCTCTACCAAAGGGCTGTAGACGCTCAGTCCTTGAACATATTCAACACTGAGATTGATAGATTTCATGTAGATAAAGGGATTAAGGGATATGGGGATAAGGCGGGAGGTGGAGTTAGATCAGCCATAATCTTATTGAATGGCGGGGCAGGGTCGAGGGGCCGAATGGCCTACTCCTGCTCCTAATTCTTATGCTGAACGCAAATTGGCAGCCTACAAAATACAGTGTCAAATCCTGTGTAGTGTTTCCTAGTCTTCTCCAGACATGAAAGCTGCTATACTCACTGCAAGTATTATTATTAGTATTATAACAACCTGCATTAAGTTTGAAGCAACTTTGAGCATTAACCCAACCTTCTGCCCCCTTATGGACTTTTACGATGACAGTTTCAAAACCTGTCCACTTAATTAGACCCTTTTGACAACAGAAACAGGACAAATATCCCAATAAAGTCAAAACAGTTGCACACTGTGTGCTGAGTATTTTTTTTAATTTCGCCGATAAAACTCTGAGATCTCAAACCTCAACTTCAAACACAGAATAAATACTCGCACTCGATGAGCCATCACATGTCCCAGGTATATTGGGAGTTCAGCTTCCTAAAGCAGATCTCTTACCGCAAGATCCCAGCCCAGTTTGTTGTCGAAACCACCACATTTATGTTGGGTTTTACACGAGCCAGAGCGGCTTAATAATCCTTGCATTTGATATAGTGCTCACCACGGATTCATGAGTCTCAAAGCGCTTCACAGAATATATTGTAAAGTGTAGTGACTGTGTTTTGTGGGCTATTTTTTGCGCCGCCTCTGGATTTTGAAGCCCCTGGCTCAGGTTTGGGAGGTACTGCTCAAGTACTTGATGAACTACTCTCTTTGACCGAGCCTTCAGCTCCCCTCTCGACTCTCTTCCCCCTTCTCGCTCCCTCCCATCCCTCCCCTCACCCTGACCATTTCCCCCCTCCTCGCTCCCTCCCCTCCCCTCACCCTGACCATTTCCCCCCTGCTCGGGTCATGACCCAACTGTGCAGCGCCTTGGGACGTCCTCCTGACGTGAAACGCGCTTTATAAATGGAATCTTGTTGTTGTTGTTGTTGTTGTTGATGAAGCTAACATTTGCTCAAAAACAAAACAGAGCGGAGCACTTGGCTTGACAAATCATCTGAGCAAAAAGCTTATTCCCTGCAGACACAGGCGGTCAGCCCTGAATTTCCAGTTAATATGAGATAATGTACAATATGATGTATACAAGCCCACAGAAATTGATGTTTAATTAACTAATCAATCAGCGGGCTGCACTACCCAGGCCCACAGATACAGAGAAATTCAAAACCTGCAGGACTCTAAATCTAGTTTGTGTACTGGAGTGATATATTTACGTCTGTTAATCAATACTTCAGTCACTTGAAAAATAGCATTGATTAACAGAGGCTTGAAAGAAAGTAGTGTGGTCTGTCTCAGTGCCCATGCAAACAAAGAATGACAATCACCTGCCCAAGTAAAAAGAGTATCTATATATTATTTTCCCTTCTACTTTCTCTTCCCCTCCCCCCAGCACCCACTTTCCCCAAATCAAAATGTCTCCCCTCCTCCCTCTTCCACACAAAGACTCACACACACAGACTGCAACTGTTTGCTACAAAATCTACCCCCCACACCCCCACCTACCCAGCCCAGAGTTCTTGAATCGCTATGACCATGTATCAGATCAGCAAGGTGTGTGTCTAACTCTGCACATGTGACAAATCCAGAATGTTTCGGCCAAAGTGACCAATGGAAGCATCACATCACAGGCCTGGCTTCTCAACAGCTGAATGATGGGCAACACTTGAGACTCCTTATGCTCTTGGACACATCTTCACAGCTCAGGATGGAGTCACATTAAGGTGATTAGCCCTTCGATCCTCACCCGAAACTCAAGTCACAAAGAACAGCTACCAAAGGGCCTCAGACGCCCATGTTCCTCTAACCCACAACACAAGTTGCCTCCTTTAACTATGAAAACAGACTGACCATTCAGCATTACACTGTATAACAACCTACACTTTATTGAATTATATTTCAAACAGGATTATGCGCTTCCACTTATTTGACGCACACAGCTCTTTGCTTTGCAACTGTAGCTGAAAAAGCTTTTAAATCCAGCCTCGGCAATTTATGGTCTAAAAGGAATAAAAAAATTACTCCAGCAACCCTGATTTACTTGAGTTGTAATATTTCCACTCCACCTTGCCAAGACTGATTTACGCTGAATAGAAATGTAGAGCTAATCCCAAGGTAGACTATTATTATTAGAGAAAAGAAATATAAAAGACCTTGCAATTAATAAATGGTTGAATGATGTGCTGACTCAAGCAGCATCAGACTGATTGGATATGACAATCTACAAGGGGTTTTGAAACCAGTTAGGAGGGTCCTGGCTAATCTCTTCTTGATGACTGTGCTACAGCGCAGATCACAAACCAACAGGTTATGGCTTTTCATTTTCATTCAGCAATACCCAGAGGGAGAGTAAAAAAAAACCTTTACCATTACACTGGTTTTCTCCCTGAATCGATGTTGATTTACGTACACGATTAACTTTCCCCCCCTTCAAATATCAAAGACGATTGCACAATCATGGGACGCAATAGCTTTTCATAGCCTTTGTTTTTTTGGCCAATTTTCTCCTGGTCTCACTGGCTCTTGCTGAGTAAGGGTTTCCTCTTTCTCTCACTTTCCCCCCCACCGTCACAGTAAATGTCCCCAAGTATCTAGGCTTCACGCTCATGCCTAGACAAACTGTTGGCAGGATTCACAGCCAAACAAATGTAATAAATAATAATAATCCTTGCATTTGATATAGCACCTCATCACATCTTCGAGGTGTCTCAAAGCACTTCATAGAATATACTGTAAAGTGGATTGACTGTATATTTTATGGGCAAAATGCAGCAGCCAATTGCGCACAGCAGTGTCCCACAAGCAGTCGTGGATTGACTGACCAAATTTTTTTATATTAAGGAATTATTACCCCCAGAAAAGCCACTTGCCAATTGACTAACGTGTTTAAATAACGCACAAAACATACAGTCACTGCGCTCTTCAGTAAAATACTGGCAAGCACTTATTTGAGACTTTTCAACGACATGATGAGGCGCTATGTCAAATGCAAGGATTATCATCGTCACAGAAATAGCCAGAAATGCTGACTTTGTGTCACGTCACATTAACTTGGTGCGGCACCATTAAAAAAACACCCCAAAAAACTTGGTCTAACATCACAGTTTGTCATTAAAAATTAATGCAACAATCCTGGGGGTAGGAAGTGCTGACTGTCCATCGTTTACTTTTCTAATTTGTTTTAGTAATCTTTGTTCACCTGCAGTGAAAATCTTCCTTTGATCCAAAGCCAAAGGGTTATGTAAATCACCACGGCTTCCAGACCTGGAGTCCACTTGCCCTCATCCATCTCGTCCTGAATTATAACACAGATGCTTGGGAGGGGCAGAAAGAGGGAAAAGTCTGCTATATCATACACTCTTAGGGTGGATGAGATTCATCCGCTCGCATCAATGATGCATAATGCTGTAGCATACGACCATATTAGGCTGTCACACAACACATTGTGTGCCCAGTTGATGGGAGGAAGCTTTCTTTGAAGGGCTAAGTTACACTTGAACTTCAAGCACAAGTGTACGCCAATACCATTTAACCCTACTAGGAATCGCACCATTACATCAAGTTAAGGTTAAGGATAACAACAACGATCCAGTCATTAAGCAGGTCCCCTGTGAAAGGAAAGGAAATATATTTCCCGACTTCTGTCGTACGCAGTATGCTTGTGGCAAGCTGGTGGGTCAGGTGCTGAGACAACAATGTGCATTTATACAACGCCCTTCACGTAGGATAACATCTTGGGACTGCTACGCTATATTGCTGAACCACAAGCATTTGCAGTCTCAACCCCCAGCTCAGACACAGGAAGCCAGACTTTTTCGCACCGCCAGTGGCTCCGGCTACGATCCTGAAGCAGGTCACTTTTTTCAGGGACCCTGTTATGACAGACTCACCCCCCCGTGTGCATCTATTAAAACTGCTCAGACTGAAAGACTACACTTGCAGATGCAGTCTCCAAACAGCTGCAGCCATCACCGCTGGCTGGCAACACTGCACCTACATTGCATTAAATACATACACACACACTCACACTACTCCAAACTTGTTAATCGCTGGAGCAATAGATCTCAGGAGAGCTTCACTAGACCACAGTTAGGTTTCAGAGCAAGTTGGTCGTACTGCTTTGGGTCTCCTTGGGCGTCTCAAATCAGAGTTAGAGGTTTCAGTCAACAGTATACAGAACTTTTATTCAGTGGAATATTTGAGATCTACTCATTTCATTGTTTTACAAGCTGCAGCAGGAGTCACAGGAAAGCAGACAGAGCAGCAAGGAAATCCCAGCTGTTCGTTTCCTCCATTCCCCTCCCTAAACCTAAAGGATAGTGAAGTCAAATATAGTGTCCCTTCTTGTTGCCCCAGCGGAAATCAGCACGTCACAGGTCATAGCTGGGGTCTTCCTGACGTTCAATTTCACTCTGGGCTGAGTCTATCCCATCAGACAGAAGTTACAATTCAAGATCCTGGTCCTCACCTTCAAAGCCCACCACGGTCTTGTTCCCCCCGACCTTTCTGACCTCCTAACCCTCTACCACCCTCTTCACTCCCTCCGTTCAGCAAGCTCCGGCCTGCTTCACGTCTCCCGCCTCGCTCGCCCCACTATTGGCGGGCAGGCTTTCTGCCACTCTGACCCCACCCTCTGGAACTCCATCCCGCAGTCCCTCCACCTCGCCCCCTCCCTTTTCAAGATTCATCTCAAGACCCTCCTCTTTGACTGTGCTTTCAATCTCCCTGCTTCCCCCCCCTGGCCTCCACCCTCCCCGACCCTGTCCCTCAGCTCAGGTCCCAAACTCTGTCCAGCGCCTTGGGATATCCTTCCAACGTGAAAGGTGCTCTACAAATGTAATTTTGTTGTTGTTATTGACAGAGGCACCGACTTGGGAAAGCTATATCTCTGTCCTTCGTTTCCCCCCTCCCCCCATTTACTTATTAAGAAATAAGTCAACATTCAATCACAAAAGGGACCTAAGCGAGAAGGAAGGGAGATTCAATGGGTCAGAATTGAAAGTTACATTGAAAAAAAATTGCATTATCTTTTACTAACCACATTTCAAACAAAGAAAGTATAATCTTTCCCCCGAAGGTCCAGACAATCACTTGCGGAGGACAAAGAAGGAACCTCCTCGATTCTTTCAAGAACAAACTAGATTTCTGTTAGGAAATAATACCTTGGGATACAAAATGTAGTTTGGGACCAGCATGGCAAGTGACTGCTGGGATGGTGGAAGGCAAACTGGATGGACCTTGGTCTTCTTTCGCCAGCAAATTCTTACGTTCTTATGAACCGTGCACCATCGTTGAAGGAGGCGCTTCAAACACAAGCAACAATTAAACAAACAAAAAAGAATCTCACTAGCAATCTGAGCACAATCAGATCAGTGCAGTCACAAAGCTAAGCTACCAAATGACTTTTTGTTCCACAGCCATACATCTTCCTTTCTATGGCTCGGAGCATGACATGCAGTAACCACAAATGCTCATGGTCAGAGCAGAGAGGAAGTCATTGAATCTCAGAATCTCCTGCTGGAGACCGAGGCTTTCCTGCCTTTGGTCATAGCCCAGGACTGAAGCACTCATTGAGGTTCAGGAACTGACTCATCGAGTGATTCATTGCCATGAAGCTAGCTTTAATAATAATAATAAGCTTTAGTATGAACACGCATAAATAATAAGCACCAAAACACTGAGCAGGGCCAGTCTGTGCTGGGCTGAGGTACAGCTGTAAGGTGCAACTACAAAGGGACAAATTAGGTCACAAATAACTCTCCAAAAACACAAGCCTGAAACTCAATTATTTGCAGCCACTCTCTCTCTTTACTCTCCTCACCCCCCCCAGACTGACTGCTGTAATACTTTACTCTCCCCACCCCCAGGCTGACTGCTGTAATAGAATCCACTTATCTTCAAAACTAAGCTCCACCACAACTTTCCACAAATAATGACTTGCTGACACATGGGGAGGAAGCCGACAAAATGCCCAGTTTTCATATAAAAAAAACAATTCAGAAACCATCAATTTCTACGGTCAAAATTTTCACACGAGGGCAGTTCCAGGAACATGAAACCTATTTTATGAGACTACAAATGCAAGTCACCCAGACACCCCCTCACCATCCTGATCATAAGCCCTTGGCCTCCTGCTTGTCCCTCGTCTCCTCCGCTCCACCATCGCACTTTCAGCCACCGTGCCCCGAAGCTATGGAACTCTCCCCCCCAATCCCTCTGCCTTGCCCCCTCCTTCCCCTCCTTTAGATCACAACTGAAGACCTTCCTCTTTGACTGTGCTTACGGTCACCTCCTCCCTCCCCGAGACTCAGTGTCAGGCTCCGTCACTGTCAAGCTCTCTGAGACACTGCTCCCCCCGTGAAGGGCACGATATAAATGCAAGTTGTTATTGCCCTGAAGAGACCAGTTCTTCTTGTAACAGTTTATCTTGTAACACACACCCCCCCCACCCCACACACACGCCCCCCACCCCACACACGCCCCCCACCTCACACACACGCCCCCCACCCCACACACACGCTCTCCACACACCCCCCCCCACACACACCCCCACACCCCCACACCCCCCACACACCCCCACACCCCCACACACCCCCACACCCCCACACACCCCCACACACCCCCACACCCCCACACCCCACACACCCCCACACACACACACACCCCCACACACACACGCACACACCCCCACACACGCACACACCCCCACACACGCACACACCCCCACACACGCACACACCCCCACACACCCCCACACACCCCCACACACCCCCACACACCCCCACACACCCCCACACACGCACACCCCCACACGCGCACACCCCCACACGCGCACACCCCCACACGCGCACACCCCCACACGCGCACACCGCCACACGCGCACACCCCCACACACGCACACACGCACGCACACACACCCCCACACACACACCCCCACACACACACCCCCACACACACACACCCCCACACACACACACCCCCACGCACACAGAGCTTTAAGAGCAGCTGAAACTTTAATGGCAGTGACAAGGGGAGGTCAAAGGGCAATCTTGGGCTGGCAGACATTTCATGTCTATGGTTTTAAAATGGATTTACTAAACTGACACCAGTGGCTGAGATCCAGCCTTTTCTGCTGCCGTCTTTTCTCTGTTCGTCTCTTGAAGCAAAGAGAGAGAGAGAGAAAGAGAGAGAACACGGAATTACATCCGAGGCAACGCTGAATTGACAACATTTCTTTTTCTGAAGCGGGAGTTTAGTGCACCTTGGGGGCACGCAGGCACAGATGAAAGACTGCAAGCTTTCAACCGCCACACATTGTTTGCAAATCAATACTGTACTTCAAAAAAAAGAGAGCTCATTTGGACAATTAACACGGAGGCACAGTTCCATCGCGTCCTCCAATAAAATGACTACACTTTCCCCTTCCCTGCGGTTTGAAAAGATAGCTATTCATTACACTTCTATAATCCTCAGAATGGTCAATGCATTCATCTCATCTCTGTTATCTATTTCACTACAGGTTCTTGTGTTTTTTTGGTGGGGGTGGGCATTGGACAAGTGAACCATCAGCATTCAGTACCGTGTGCAAGAAGAGTGTGGTTGCTGAGTTCCCAAGCAGCACAAAGTACATTCTGACCAGATGTCCTTGCAAACCCAAGGCTTGTTATAGGAAACTGCTGGTATCGTTTTATTTATAGTTTGCAAAATGGTTTCCTTGCCAGTCAGTCGGTCATAAAAATACACACACACACAACACACAGACACACAACCTCAGCCCAGCAATCACAGTAAGCAACATGTTCAGAATTTGCTGAAGAGTATCAAGATCAAAAACAAAAATTGCTGTGGACGTTAATGTAAAAGGAACGTGCTTCTTATTACAAATACTCAAAGTTGGAAGGATTACAAAGGGCTTCAGTTCTGTTAGTAAGTGCATTAAGGACTGGTATCAACATTCTATGTATACATTTTTCCCGCAGTTGTACACTTAGAAGTTAGTTTGGCCTGTGCAGCAGGGAAGCGCGGCCACCCATTGTGCCAGTAAATAAAGGTCCCATCAGATCTTGGCATGCCTCAACTTTTTATAAAAAATTATACACACAAAACATTGGCTGGCATGCTTGACAGACTATGTAAAATTCACTATAAAATTTCTTATTTTCTGAATACAATGCACTCCACTTAATTGCATATCGGCTAATTACCCACAACATTTAATTGCAAGTGAGGATGGGATGGTGCTTTAACGCAATGCCGCTCACCATTGAGTTGATATAGAAGCAGCCGTTCAAGTGCAATGCCGGATGATGAACCATAGTCACAGACATCGAAGAGAGAGAGACAGAGGAGGGCAAGGGGAGATTGTGGATTGTAACCCTGAAGCCACATCACAATATATTAAATAAACTTCAGAGACAAATTAAAATTCATCAATTTACTGTCAGTGGTAACAATAATCTCCAAATTATCATCTGCTTCCTCCTAGAAAGATCCAAGAAAAATAACATCCAACTCACTCCTCAAAAGTGGAAGGGCACAAGTTTCCGGTTTTGCTCGTCAGAACAGCCAAACATTTAGGTAAAAGCCAAGGTGGTCAAAGCTACGGTTGAACACGTACAACAATACTTGCATTTGTTATATCATCAAGATGTCTCAAAGCCCCTCACAGGATTTTACTGTGAAGTGTATTCATAGGCAAACACAGCAGACGATCACTGCACAGCAACGTCCTACAAATTAAGGTCCGACCGGGTTTATCTGGAAGTCTTTAGGAGATTTTTGTGGAAGCAGGGATTGATTCACGGAAACACGAGGTGCTCTCTCCCACAGGGAGGACGGGGAACAAACTGGAGGAAATGTCACGTCCCGCCTTGTTTGAGTGGTCGGTCAGAGGAAGCCTGGCAGAGGCACTGAGTACTGTTGTTTGCACGTAGTATCAGACACATGAATTAGCAAATGAAGAAAACTTACAAAGATCTGTTGCAGAGGAGAAAAAATTATTGTGCTAATGTTACACTATTCTGTGAAGCGCTTTGAGACGTCTTGAAGACGTGATAAGGTGCTATATCAAATGCAATATTATATTTAGAGCAAAAGCAGTTCAGTACTAACCTTGGGGGGGAGAGAGGGGGGGAAATAAAGAAAAAAGCCCCGGGGCAGATTATTTTATCTTCAATAGGATTTTGTACCAAAGTGAAACATTTACTAAATCATTCCAACCCGCAATACAATCGTTCCGTGAAAATTGGGAGCGTTTTGCTACAGTTCTTAAATTCATGCAGGCCATTTTCTAAGACTGGAGGAATCACAGTGAAAGGCACTTAACCATCAACATTTGTAAACACTAACTCCATTATCCATCGCAATAACCTTAGGCAAACAGGGTGACAGTTACAGCAGCTGTTCCTCCTCTCCTCTCTCTCTCTCTCTCTCTCGCTCTCTCACACACACACATACTATTCCCACCCACCCCCCACTCCACACACACATATTAAACTTAACACTGAGGTACGTTAACAGGAATTAGAATCAAATCACATACAGCAAAGAAAAAAATATACATATAGCACAAAACAAATCATATATTGACAACATTCTTGTCCATTTAATGATACTTTGGTTTTATTTTTTTTGGGGGGGGAGAGAAGAGAGAAGGAAGGAATGCAGAAGCACAACACACTTAAACTGACCAAATTGTTTCCCACTTCTCTCTACAACTAGCCTGAAAAATAAATGTAATTCTGACTCTCTCTTTCTCTCCCCCCCCCACCCCCATTTGAATCGGCACTATCATTCCAGGATCACCAGTTTCTCCCGATGTTCTGCCAATCAATCCCCACGAAAATTTGGTCACTCACTTTGCGATCATTTGTGGGCCATGATCTGCCTGCAAATTGGCTGCCACGTTTGCCTGCAGAAATACAGTCACTACAACAACAACTTGGATTTATAATGCGCCCTCCACGCCGGACGGCGTCTCAGAGCACTACACTTAATGGGTAATCCTTTGAAGCACTTTGAGACGTGCTGCTGATGTGAAAAGTGCTATATTGAACGTAAGTTTTTTTTTATTTTCCTGGGGTATGGAGGGAAGGAAGAGAAGGAATGGTGGAAAATACAACTGCCAGTTTTCTCTGCTCTCGACATTAAGCCTGACCAGGAAGGAGTGCGAGAATGCCTGGCCACTCGGTTTTAATTTACTTTACTTTTTAAAAACACTAGTTTTTTTTAAACACTTCAACTGGACAATTACCAGTGTCAGAATTGCAAACGGGCATTAGCCGATGCTTTAATAGTCTTTCCTTCTCTTCCCTTTCCCCCCACCCACCCCTCCCCCTCCAAACTCCTCGAAAGGAAACACACATTTGAGTTCAGCTGCACCGATCAGAAGAAACCTTTCCCCAGCACACTGCTAATCATTCATCTACAAGCAAATGCGGAAACAGACAAATTGATTCAAGCTGAATGTATCAGGCTGTTTCCATAGCTGCTATTCAGAAAGGGTTTAAAATCGTCAAGATTGAAGTCATGACCTTCCTTATCCAGCAAAGCTAAAGCAGCTATAACATGACTTTACAAATCATGTCGTTAAAATGTAGATCCCACGGACAATTTTGATCTTTTCAGGAGAATTGAATATTTCAGCAATTCAGGCTCCAAATGTCGAAGGGGAAAAAAAAGAGAAAAAGTTCCAAGAAATGCCTGAAATGAACTTCACAGCCATTAACACATTAAAACAGGGAACCCGCATTCGTTAGAAACGTACGATGGAAACTATATTATCCTTCGAGAAAACAAATCACAAAAAGGTTACAAATCCTTTTTTTAAATAAAACACTGATAACTATTATTGAAAGTTATGTTATTAATCTTTAAATTCTACTTTAAAATCTTGTCCTTTTTTTTCCTATAGGCTGGGCCCTACTAGAATATTGTGTAAACCACACATTATGCTGCTCATTATTCTATTTCCTAAACTCTGCCGGGGTGAATAAAATATTCAACTTGTTTTTAAACTGCTGGTAAATCAGATTGAAACAATCAAACTTACTTTCTCTTTACACACACCCCCATGTAGAATGGTGAATGGTCCTACAATACAGTGCTGACAAAATATGCTAAAAAAAATGTCAACAAACCCTTTCCAGTGTTTGCACACAATCTTAATTTTTACTCAACAAGGCAGCATGTTTTACCCTCCCATCAAAGTCACCGTTCAATTCAATGCCTCAAAGCCCTGTCTACCTTTGTGCTGTCTGGAAAGAATAACATACGCAACACAAGCTTACCACTGAGCGCCACAAACTACAAGCAAAAAAAATCCCCCGCTGCAGATCAGTAATACTTCGAGCTGATAATTGTTGCCCTGCTCTTGGCATTTTAACAACAAACACACACACAAAGGAATGAAGAGATTCCATTGAGGAAAATGAATGTCTGTGCCACTTGGCTTATTGAAGCATTCAAGCACAAGGCAGAGGCAGTTGGCGACCCAAACACAAGGCATATCAAAAATGCTATTGATAAGCAAAATTAACAGACAGCTTATCTGAAGCATACACTAGCCATATGGTGCTACAACTAGTGCCGCCTGTTGCTCAAATAACAATAGGACCACTATAGAAGGAGGCTGCCAGCGCTGTTTGACAACTGGTCGTTAGCATGAATTTTCAGGACTCCAGGGCAATGCTGTGCTCCCCGTATTTGCATTTTATTTAACAGGTGAATAAAAGAGTAAACCAGATGTCGGCTTCAGACACAGGCTGTCTGGCTGGCTTTTGTCAGCTCAGCAGAGGCAGACACACAGCCACATCTAGGACAGTCCAGAGTGAAGACAAGACAAGAGAGAGGCCTCTTTGCCAAACCAAGACACTGCCTTTTCTCCAAACCATCTCCGTCATTCCCGAGCCATAAAAGCACCTGGAGAATAATAGTAATAATCCTTGCATTTGATATAGTGCCTTATCACATCAAGACGTTTCAAAGCGCGTCACTGTATATACTGTAAAGTGAATTGACTGTATATTTTGTGGACAAAACACGGCAGCCAATTGCGCACAGATGTGTCCCACAAACAGTCGTGGATTGAAGAGACCGATTTATTTATTTTTTTGAAGGAATTATTACCCGGGAAAAGCAATCCGTCAATTGACTAACAACGGATTCCTACTTACTGTTGGTAAACAGAGTCATGTGGAGTAAGGAAACTTGATCAACATGTCGCCCTGCCAGGAATCAAACCCAGGTCTCTGGATACTTTCATTTCAGCACCTGGAATGCTCCAGTATTCCTCAGTCCTGACCAGTTCTGGCTACTTTACATAGCAAACAGAAGTAGGCCATTCAGCCTGTCGAGCCGGTTTCTTTCTTACATAATCTGAAAGGAGTTGTTATTGTTCCACTCCTTTTTTTTTGGCACTCGGGTGATACGTGGTACATTTGTTTCGTGGGCGACTGGTTGGTCAAAAATAAAGAACACTTTGTATCCACAGCAACATCAACCATTTATATTTATATTTATAAAATGCCTTTCACGTCGGAAGGACATCGCAAACCGCTTTACGCAGCTGAATGGACAACCCAGCTTGGAAGTGGGAAGAAAGCGACTGAAAGTGTGATTGAAAAGATAGATAAGGTTTTAAGGCAGGCTTTAAAGGTGGGTGGGGGAAGGGGGGAGGGAGTTCCAGCAGATGGTGGTGGGGGATGGGGTGGGGGGAGAACACGAAGCAGGCAAGACAGCATTTGTCAGAAACAGTTTAGGACATTCTCATGACATGAAAGATGCTGTGCAAAACTAAACTGTTGTTTACACTCACAGTACATTCTAGATTCATCACATTATCTCTCAGTCATAATCGTCACAACTAAAATAAAATAAAGACTAAAGGAAAGTACTTTTCAACCAGTTACGGGAAGGAAGCTTTTCAATTCATATTTGGCTCGAATCACTTCGCTCTCTAGGCACGATGTGACCAATTCCAGCTTAGTTATTTTGGGAAGAATTTCACTAAAGGCAACAGAGATAAGAATTCAAAGGAAAAAGTTGAGAAGTTCCTATGATTCAATGGTTTAACAAGCGCACTTTCTCTGGTTTGTGTTAAGCTTATGGGGGGGAAGGAGGGGGAGAAGGGGGGGAACAAAATCATTGTTGCCAAATAAAGGAATATCTGCCACTTTTTTTTGCTTTAAAGTCAGCACCAAGTTCCCGAACTGTGAGAGAGTTTTTCCTCATAGCAATAACTGGAAGAAGTGTCAGCAACGATATTTAGCCTCGTGGAGGCCTTGCAGGCAGACTGCAGGTGTCCTGCCCACCATTCCCTTCCCAACCACATAACTGATGGAGAGCAGCCATCATCGGGGCTGCAGTAACTCTCGTTCTTACACAGGGACAGGTCAGTACTTGCGCTGACTTGTCATCAATTTTTACTCTTTACCACGGAGGCCAAGATCAGGTAGAGATGTAAAGCCAGTCCACACTGTAACCTGACTCACTTTCCTGACCCCTACATTCAAGTCACGGCAATGCTTTTGCTACATCAACAGGGCACAATTCCGGCCTTACCAGAATACAAAGACGTGTACTTTGTGGGGGGGTGCAATCTCCACAGTCCATGAAACTCATTATGGTTGAAATAAATAATAACTTGTATCTGATATAGCCTCATATCACGTTGCTGAGACGTCTTAAAGAAGCATCACAGGATTCACCGTAAAGTGCAGTGACTGCTGTTGGCGAACGTGGCACTGATCGCGATCAGAGAGAGAGCAGAGAGTGGTGGTGAACAGTTGTTTTTCTGACTGGAGGGAAGTGTACAGTGGTGTCCCCCAGGGGTCGGTATTGGGGCCACTACTGTTTGTGATCTGTATAAATGACCTGGACTCGGGTATAGGGAGTACAATTCCCAAGTTTGCAGATGATACTAAGCTGGAAAATTCGTAAACAGTGAGGAGGATAGTAGCAGACAGCAAGGGAACATAGACAGACTGGTAACATAGGCAGACACGTGGCAGATGGAGTTTAATGTGGAGAAATGCAAAGTGATGCATTTACGGAGGAAGAATGAGGAGAGGCAATATAAGCTGATGGTACAATCTTAAAGGGGGTGAAGGAACAGAGACCTGGGGGTTATATAAGTAAATCTTTGAAGGTGGCAGGAGAGGGAGATAAAGCTGTTAAAAAAGCATATGGGATACTAGGCTTTATAAATAGGGGCACAGAAATCACAAGTCAGGAAGTTATGATGAACTTTTATATAAAACACTGGTGAGGCCTCGACTAGAGACCGTGTTCAGTTCTGGGCACCACACTTTATGAAGGATGTCAAGGCATTGGAGAGGGTGCAAAGGAGATTTACCAGGATGGCACCAGGAATCAGGGACTTCAGTTATCAGGAGAGGCTGGAGAAGCTCGGATTATTCACCTCAGAGCAGAGAAGGTTAAGTTCGAGACATAGCAAAACTTTTCAAAATTATGAGGGGATTCGATAGGGTGAACAAGGAGAAACTATTTCCACTAGCGGGTGTGTCGGTAACCCAAGGACACTGATTTGAAATAGTTGTTAAAAGAAACACAGGGGAGGTGAGGAGAAATGTTTTTACACAGCGAGTTGTTCGGATCTGGAATGCATTTGCCTGAAAGGCTGGTGGAGGGCAATTCAATGACAACTTTTAAGAGAGAAGTAGATAATTATTTGGGGAGGACAAGTTTGCAGGGCTGTGGGGGTGGGGAGCGGCGGAGTGGGATTGAATAGCTCTTTTCAAAGATCCGACAGATACGATGAGCTGAATGGCCTCCTTCTGTGGTGTATAATTCTATGATTCTTTGTGTAGGTACGATGCATGGAAATCTTAGCTTGGTTTGGAGAATCTTTAGCTTGGTGATGGGTTTCCCCACGTGTCAAATACCCGGCTGACCAAAAGAAAAAAAAATTCCCTTCCCCAAATAATTACTATTTTGAACATAATTAACTGCAGAGTTTAAACCAATGTCAAGCTGCCATGCATCAGCGTTTGATGCAATTGCTGGGTATAAGCCGTAATATCCCACAAAGTCAATCTAAAACTGCACTGAATTACGACAAAAGCTGAACACGCAAAAGAACAAATGCAACTTCAAAGTCTTTTTGAGGCAATGCCAAATAATGTATCATTCCAATATGTACAGCATGTATTAACATTTCCCATCAATAGCAACAGGCTGCTTTAGTTTCAGCTCCAAAAAAGGAATTGCAATTATTGCCTTTGATACCAAACAATCACTAGTGATGGCTATGGGAATATTTCTTTGGGAAACTTGTTTATGCCAATATTCTAGTTCAATAAAGCTGAATACTAGCTGTTGGGTCAAATCGCTCCCTAATTTCTACAGTTAATTCCTCCTTTTGCTTTCGTTCACTCTAATTTGGACAGGATTGATATCCATCACATTTTCTCCTTCCATTTGCTTCCTTCCATTATTAATACAAACGTTTGCCTACAACAGCTGTTGCACTTTACCAGGAAAACCCATGAAGCGCTTTGAGACACCCTCTCAGAATGAAAGGCTCTGTGCAAAATAAATGCAAGGATTACCATTGCACACAAGAAACTGCCACGATAAGAGGGTAGAATCGTTCGGTGAACAGGGAGGTCAAACAGCGTTTACAACAAAAAAAACATCCCATGAAAAGAACAAAACAACTGGTCCTGGAGCCTTTAAAAAAGGCATGAGATTGAAACCAAATCCAACCCTCCCCTACATTTTCAATATAAGCAAATGTCCATTAGTTTCAACTGTTTAATCCATTCTTCCCCCCCCCCCACCAACAGATTTACTTATCACCGTCTTGGCCTGTGTCAGAGGTTAAGGCTGTTATAAGTAAATCTGTTTACTGTGGTAATAACGGTGGAACAGGAGAAAGGGGAACATTAACAAACATCACTATTTTTGGGGGACAAAAGCAAATCCTCTTATTGGAAATGTACCAATAATAAAAGGTTCTTGTTATCTCGGACAGCTTTCAATTAGCAAAATGCAGACCACACAACTGGTTGCTCTCAAACCACCAACCCTTTTTGTCTGATGCATATGCTCCACGGCTTCTAATGAATTTAGGATCAAATCCCTGATTCTAACCCACCCTGTTACTGCGCTGAACAGATTTTTTTAAAAAAACATTTTTTAAAGGACTCTCTTTTTTTTAAAATCTCGATTAAACTCTGCGAGCAGAATCTCTATGCTGCACACACACACACACACACACACATCCCTTTTCTGGCGGGTTTTCATTTGTATAAAATGGAGACTTATTTAGTGGCAGCTTACTGCTCCCTCACATCATCTTGAACAGAAAGGCAACAATGCAGTTTAAAAGGCAACTATCGGAGGTTCACTTGGATACCCTTGGCACGCTGCCTCAATCGCAATCCTCAGCGATTGCAATCTATGCATTGCAGTTCTTCCCAAAAAAGAAGTATTCTCCGCTAACATACACTACTTTGGAAACCATGTTCTACACAGGGGGAAGGGGAGAAATCTTCGGTGTGTTTCACGGGGTTAGGAACTTCAGCCTTTCGCTACAGTGCCTACATTCTTGGGAATCAAGAAGGTGATTGACATTAAACCACAGGACCAGCTAGCAGATGAAGGGCACCGTGTGTCTCGGTTCAGACAAAGGGATTAGTGATCCCCTCCTTACGGAGTTATCCGTTATGCACTTGTTTAAGACGCTCATAAAAAAAACACACAGAAACAAACCTCTTCCTGCACACAAGGCTGTGTGCGCGGTCAGAACAAGTGGCTATCGAGATTCACTTGTTGGTCCATTGGGCTGGTCAACAACCATTGCCCAAAGGTCCATGTACTCCTGGATCAGCATTTACTTTCAACCCTTGTTTGTACCCTAGTGACAAGAGATTGATCCACTAGCAAAAAAAAGCAAAAGCAGACACCAAGCAGCCTGAAAGAGACTTGTTTACACTACGGAATGCATAGAGGTTGAACTGCACTGCCATCTAAAAGGGGAAGGAAAGTTCAAACTTTCAACCACTTTTGGATGGCTTTCCTGACATTCCTGCTTTGGCTTTAGATTTAAAAAATTTATTTTGGAGGAGGAAGAGAAGGCAAAGTGAGAAACGCTCCGAACAGAAGCGCGTGCACTCAGATTAACCATATGGAGATGATCAGGTCATGTGGTGACATCATCAAGTCGGAACATAATAAATGTCCACTATGAAAACAAGCTTCTAAGAACCGGGCAGCAATTTGCAAGGCACTTTATTCAGTTTATTCTGTACAATCTCCTCCACAATCGCAATCAGATGACCCAATTTTATTTTCACTGCTGCACATAAATAGAATACAAGACTTGTCTTTGAGACTGAGACTCAAAACATTTCTGCGGCTTAAAGCAAAAAAAAATTATATTGAAAAAAATGTTTCTTTAAAGGAGTGAAATCAAACTCAAACATTTAAACACTGTAAAATACTTAGCGGGGGTGTTCTGTACAAAATGTAATATAAAAGATTATCTTGCCTATTTCAATTAAATGAGCCTGGAATACACCAGAAAATTGGCAAATACACAACCATTGTCAATGGCTCAAGCTTCTGCTGATTTTATCAATGGAAAAAAACCTACATGAAAAAGTAATAATTTGGATATCATTAATTTATTAACCCATTTATTGGTGAAGATTTTTTTAAATCTTAAAAGCTTCAAGCTTTTCACACTGGATACTTAGCTTCAAAAGCTTTAGTATCCAGTGTGATTAAACATTTTGAATGTCAGTATTTATTATGATGCTCACAAAATTCATTAACCCAATTATTGTTAAAGATTTAAGAAATAAAAAACATTAAAAGCTACAAATTTAGAAAGTTGCTTAAATACTGAGTGTAGTTAAATATTTGGAATACTAGCGTTTATTATGTTGTTTTCTATATGTCCATTCGATCACTGAGGTACACCGTACAGAACATCCAAATCCTCAGGTTAAAATAGAAAACTGGGTTTACAAACAAACTCCTATGTTTACAGAACACAGAATAATTATTTTACACGATCAGCAGCCACCATGGCTTTGATGGTGTTTACTGGCTAGAACTGTTTTGGGAGCAATCAACGCAATAAACACCAGTAAATAAGCTCCATCATTCAATAGTGGCAATTATCTTCTTGCATACACATAAAAACTTACAGTACTTTTTGTACAACTATTCAAAATCAGATACCAATGCACACATATTTCTCGTCTCTGAAGTTCAATCTTCAAAAGACTGAATGATCATATGTTAGATTCCAGATATATTTTAATAGTTGCTAATAGGAAATACCATTTTTCCCCTAATCTGTAACACAAAGAAATCACTATATCCTCCAGCTCAATTGCAGCCCAGA